>NC_046966.1:15090244-15265244 GCF_009769545.1 Cyclopterus lumpus
AGAAAGAAAGAGAGAGTGAGAGACCTAGAGAGGAAGGGAGAGAGAGAGAGAGAAAGAGAGGGAGAGAGAAAGAAAGAAAGAGAGAGAGAGTGAGAAACATAGAGAGGAAGGGAGAGAGAGAGAGAGAGAGAGAGAGAAAGAGAGGGAGAGAGTTGCACTCAGAGCATACCGGCAACTTGTGGGGGTGCGATAGAAAAATTCATGGTCCACCAAAGTGTAAACTGTTGAAGAGCCGGTGCTGCTTACTGGTGAGTTCCGCCCCACTTTGAGCCCTGGTGGGAGAAGAACTGGAGTGACTGAAGCAAATCTGCCTGGATCCTTTTGAAATCTAGTTCATAAAGCTGCAGTGAAGCGACGGCACAACTGGCACCTCCAAAAAGCAATATCCGTTCTGCTTTTCCTCAGGAAAGTCAAAAAGAGCGGCCAGAGGTAACGCAACAAGATATATTCCATTCATAAATTGTTCTATGACTGTCTGGCAATGGAAAAGAGAGATGGCACATATCATTGACAACTTCAGTGTCCCCCAGCCAGGAACGCTCACACCACTGATGGCGGTGGTGGGGGCACCAGACAAATTCTCTCTTGAATGTGTCTTTCTTTTCCTTTATTCACTGGAGCCCCCTGTCCGACAAAAAAAAAAAAAACGCTGCAAAAGTACCCCCATGGGTAGATCAAATATGATAAAATGCCCTCTATGGTGCCCTACCAGTGAAGAAAACACATTGAAGCGGCCTTTGAGGTGGCCTTAGAAGTTAGAAGACATGTTGCCATGTGCCAACATGCTTGGAAACTGTTCTGCGTGCCCCTGTCCTTTATATTTGTTTCGCCCTGCCCCTGAGTCCGCCACTGCTATTATTATTTCTACACATCTCTCTGGCTCTGAAGTTGCATTGAGACACGACTGGGGCATGACGTGAATACATATACACACACACACACTCACACACGCACACACACGCACACACACACACTGTATAAACAGAAAATGTATACACTCATATTCTCAAAGCCCTCATGCACACACACATACACATTCACACACACATATACTGACACGTGAATGTCTGAAATGAGGGTGTATAGAAAGCCACTGTCACTTAAAGACAATGAAAGATATAAGAACAAGAACACTGAAACAAACGTTAAAGGTACAAATCCACCAAATGGATCATTTTGTGCTTTATAATACGGTGTGTTGTTTCGCATCGGATCAACAACCACTAAAGTAGAAACTTCTCAGTACAGAATCACCCGTCCATAACATTCCCTCTCCTGTAACTATATACCACATTATGAGTCTTTAGGTTGCACATACTTTTGGCGCCTTTCACTGAATGAATTTTGAGTACATTAATCTCAAATCTCTTCATTAGGTGTAAATTTGAATATGAGCTACTTCCACAATACAGTAATGTCTAAAGCACAATTTTGTGAGTATTGTTTTGTTACGTCAACACTTTAATGAGGACATCGCCACAATTTGGTTCACCTCTAAAGAAAAATGTATTCAGATAACACCTTATTACCATCACTAATATTAGTATGAATACCATATTACAATAATACTTGGTGCAGTAATTATTGGCGTTATATATGATCATTTTCATTATTGCATGTTTTATCCTTTGCTCTTATTACTGCTTTACTTGGTCTCTATTATCAGCCATCTTCCATCAGTGTGTGTCTGTGTGTGTGTGTGTGTATGTCTTAAGTAATCTAGTCAGGTTTGTCACTGATGGGGGCTCCTTGCTGTGTGAGCGTATGCCAGTACTCCACTTTCTTCCCTTTGTTTTTGAGACAGTCGAACCAGTGTCTGAGTCTCTGTCCGCTTGCTTTGATGCCGAGCTCCACTCCACCTACAAACAGACGGGCAGAGAAGAAGAATCAGAAGGTGACGGGGAATTATTGGAGGGGAATGAAAGGAGACAGAAATCCGAAGGAATCAAGGATTGGAATGAAAGAAAGGCTAATGTAGTATTTTACATGATCTAATTGTCAACATGAATGCATCAATCTGACATGTATTATTTTACTGTTGCAGCCAGACAGCTAAACGATGAACTGAAACGCAAAAGATCTGCAAAGCCATGAGGAGCTGCAGATTCTTCTCTGTAGATTCACTGGAGACCTCTTACTCACATCGTCATTTGATACATTGTTATCAGAGATGCGTTAACAACACCATATGAGGCGTTTCATCAGAAATCAGACATCTCAGGCATGACAAGGAGACCCAACTAGACACCACTTGTATTTAAAAGGTCACATGCCAAAAATGTTGAGAACCACTTCCATAAATTAAAAAAAAAAAGTATTTTATTTTACGAGCTTATCATTTGAGTTTAAGTAAAATCTCATCCTTAAAAAGTACAAACGTGCATGAAATGTAAATTGTAAATTGAAGTACTATTACCTCAAAACTGAAGGTAGGCATACATGTTGTTATTTTCCACCAGAAAATAACAAACAACGGGACAGACTGACAGACATTAATCTTTCTTTATAAAATCGATTCAATAACGTTATTGACCTTCAGCAATAATGTACATCAACATTCATGTCAATAAAGATGATTATTATTTGACTGGCAGACAGATATTGGCAAAGCAGGAAGCAAACAGATATTACAGGCAAATTCCTCCAGGCAGAGAAAAAGAGAAATAGCTGGGGAATTACAAGACAGAGAGATTTAGATAACAAAATATTTATTGAAAAAGGATGTGGGGAATATGGAAAGCAGGAAATGACTCAGGTGAACGTGAGCAGAGGTGACGGTGGCGTTGGTGGAGAGGCAGACTGTAAAACAGAGAGATGCAGGCAGTTGTCACACAGAGGTTATTGCAAAGCCATTCCCTTGGCTGTGATTGCACAGCTAATGGAGCGTGAAGTTTTAAACACGGTATTTTGGCAATGCTGCCTTTTATTCTAACAGCGCCTTGGAAAATGACAGCGGTGAGAAAACAAGGTTTGTTTGTTGATCAGCGAGACCCATCTGAGCTTGATGTTGAACGCTGCTTCTGGGAAGAGAGGAGCCCGCTTTAAGCGTCTCCTATCCTGCATCCTCCTTCCCTTTCCTTTCACACACAGACACGTAGGACTCCGAGAGCAGGTCAAAACCTGTTAACAGAGTTTCGACAGGAGAACGATGCATAACACTCGGTCAACACTCCCACCACCTCCGAACAGAGAACGATGTCGTGTTCTCTGAGCCTGCAGGTTGCTCGTGATGAACGGCCACCACCCTGCCATGCGTTTGGGGACAGAAGAGGAATGAGAAACCAGAGCCAGAGGAGATGATACAGAGGAGGGCGAGGCTGACACTCTGGCTGGCGAGCTGGTGTGTGGCAACACGCGCACAGGTTGCACCCTGTTCTCTGTGTGCTTATGTATTTTTACCCCTCGCACCAGATCTCTCTGCTCCACAGCTGCACACAATCAACTCAGACAGACGATACACAAGAACTGTGGGGAAATAAATATCGAGCTGAACTGTAGATCTGAAAGCATATATGTTTCGAACAAAGTGCTCGTCGATCATCGATCAATTTAGTAACTTTCCAAAAACCGACAGTCCGTCAAGCATTCTCACTTCGGGAATAACACAACAACACGGCTCACTCAAAAATATTTGATTCATGGTCAAGATGAAATTTCCCATCTCTCTTTTTGTATTGATCTTTCCCACAAGTCCTCCAGTTGATTTATTGTGTCGTTTTCTTTTGTACTTTTGCCCTCACATTGATTCTCACTGTTCAGTTTTAACCTCCTTGTATCTCTGAAATCTCACCTTTCATCATGCCATCCTCTATGTAATATCTTCAGCTAAGCCTTTTAGCCCGCTTCTCATTGCTCTCACTCTCATACAAGTGCACTGGGATATGTTCTCTCGGCCTCTTTATCAACTCGTTTTTTCTTCTTTGTCTCTGTGTCATTTTTCTCCCCGCCCCAATTAACATAACTGGCTGGTTGATGTAGCTAAACCTGTAATGACAATGGTCAGGGGTATGGCCGTTATCTGGGGCCGCACGTTAGGCTGAAGGCCTTTTCTCCCAGCTGGGCTAATGGCTCACTGGGCTTATCAAAACACGAGGTATCTCCGACACAAGCCCCAAACCCACCCAAAGCCTCACACTTATGTGCATGTGCACGTGCACACACACACACACATTGGACAGAGTAAAACGCTTTGATCTGAAGGCCTTCAAGCTCATGGGGTGGTAATCCATCCTCACTGTGCCTCTCCACTAGTTCCCCACCACTCCTTAAGCTCCCATGTGCCCCATTACCATGGTATACACATTAGGCCATGCCAAAGCTGTTAAGCAGTCTGACGAAGCAGCAGCGATCTGATGTGCCAAGTCCATGAAGGATGGGGATCATTTTTTGACTTCTAAAGCGTTTCGATTTCCTTTTCCACTCAAACTTTCCTTTGCTGTTTCAAATCGTTCTCCTCGAGCCTCATAATTAGCCCTCATCTTCCCGCATTTCTTTTCTTTACTCCTCCCTCCGCCCACGCTCGGCCTGGTTTTTATGTTTTCTGCAATTGCGCCGCTTTCATCCCAGCTCTCTTGCACAGTTGCTGCTCCACTCCTCAGTTTTGTCTACGCCTACCTATGAAGTCATTGCTCATTCCCAAGTCGTAGTCCCACACAGAGATCTCCAGGGTTTTCTTTGCCAGCTGGTCCAAGGTAACTTCATATGAAAACTCCTGTGCAGGTGGTGCAAAAAAGAGCATATGTATATCAATGATTCATTAACATACGAGTTGAAAGAAACTGAATTCATAAATTAGAGGAATTTCAGAAGAAACATGCAAATTGATGAAGAGAACACATTCAAGGAAGGAATGTTTAAAGTTTAAATGTATTCTCAATACACTACAGAACATGCTCTTGAGCTCAGTCAAGAAAGTCAAAGTTGCTTGGTGTGTTGTGGTATTTGTAGTACAGGAAACACGTACCTCATTGAATTCAGGGTTGAGAGTCTTTTTCTTCACTGTAGTCTTGTACTTTGACTTTTTCCCCATATCTGGCTGCAACATACTGAGAAAGAGAGAAAAAAGAGAGCAAAAGCTAAAGAAGACATGAATACATTGGGACCTCGTACACTCTTCAGGTTGTGTCCAACCTCATGATGAGACATAACTTCAGGGAATAGTTTGAAATCTTTTGAAATTCGCTGATTTGCTTTCTGGTGAGTCAAGGAAAGTATAGACAGAAAGCGAGATTTGTACAATAGAAATCCTAAGATGCATTTCACCTTTTAAAGAAGGCCAGAACAATCATTTTTGCCGAGTTTAAAGGAATTATTCGGTTACTTTTTTTCAATCCTTTTCCCTGTTTTGACGGTGAACTTTGCTGAATCTCTTTCCGAGATAATTGTGAACCAGAAGTCTTTTGAACAAAGACGGGCACAGTGAGAGCGTGACAGAGAGAGACACTAGACCACAGCAAGATCCTAATCATGCCTCCTGCGAAGAGGCAACAGAAGGATCGCTAAAGGGCAATGGGAGTCATCATCAGCATAAATTCATAGAGTCAAGATGTTCAGGCGGTGAGATATCTCACTCCTCTAGCCCGACCTCACCCCCACCCACAAGCAGTGACAAATCCTGGCCTGACAGCTGATGCAAAAGATGGGCTTCTGGTTGTCGCTGCAGAGACAGAATCAGAACGAGTGAATGATGGAGGTGGTAAAGGAACAGGAGGAGGAGGAGGAATTGATAAACGGTGGCACAAAGACTTGAGGCGCTCGATGTTGTCAGTGATAAAAAATATAATTTTTGATGAAATTAAATGATTGAGCTAAAGTTACAGTAGTGACAATCTGTGACAATTGTGAAGTCTGTCCTCCAACAACTAAAAGATGTACAAACAGTTTACTGTAAGTTTAACTTATTTACATATTCTTGCATCTGTCTTAACCAGGATTGACTGAAGGAGCCTCAATATCAGAATTTTTCCAGATGTTCACGATATCCACTCAGGTTCGACACCAGCAGGACAAAGGTTTTGCAATCTGGTAGATCACATGATGGTAACAGTACATGTATAAGAAACAATAATATTACTGTGAAACCAAATTGTGTGTACTTTTTCTGAAACAATCTGACTGCTCACCACTCATGTCTACGAAACTAACTAAACAACATGTGACGTGAGATTGCAAGTGGACACCGCTGTATGATTAACCATAGCTTTGTTAAAACATTCAAATATGATGATCCTGAGGTGGGTGGGTTAGAAACAGGAGTTGACTAATCTGCATATAGGTGGGAGGTGTCCAGTCTTGTCAGATGGTGCAGTAAACACATTATAATTTAAAATTGGGAAATATAAGGACATTGGCTATTTTGGGGGAATAAACACAAATGGTCTCAATTTGTGGAAATTACATGAAAACTTGCATGAAGCATTTCTATCTGCACACATCTTTAAATATTATTTTCAACAGCGGTCTCCTCTTTGGTGAAATGCCATAGGACAATAGGACATTGAGAGCTTCTGTTATTCTGCACACACTACCAATGCACTTATGTATACCTGTTACACTGACCATGATAATTGTTCAGTTGATGACATGTGACCAAACAGCTTCTTGTCACAAGTCAAAGGTTCAGTGAGGTGCTCATTGTATATTAAAAAAGGTCATTTTCTCCTTAATTGTACAAATACCATATCAGCATTAAAATACCTGGTGCTAATACAATGATCCTAATGCCTTCCTGAGAAAAAAGGAACGAGAAGAAAGAAAGAAATCCATTGAGAGCGCCGGCCAAACAAAGCATCTATTTGACCGGCAGCATGTGAGCGGGTGAGGTGAGAGCCCGGGGGACATCTCAGGCGGAGCTGTGCCAAATCACATTTTACATGCGGCTCCGAGGACGCTCAGTCGGGGGATTCCAATTTCCAGAATAACGAAACATCATTTGACAGCAACATCCATAATAATGATAGCATACATTATTTTCCTTCTGCACAGCAGCAAACAAACTATACCCAAATTACTGTAGCAAATTCAATGTGAATAATAATTCATAACATGGAAGGCTGGCCCGTAGAGATAGTGGGGATTATTATTGTTTCACTTAATGTTGGCTTTTTCCCTAGAAAGCAGTTCACAGCAAAATACAGGAAACTAAAATGTTTCTGTGCTATACAATCTGTTCCATACAACTATTTAGTTTATCTCAAATAGTGCAGTATGGACAAATAAGGGAAAACTTGTTAAGAATGGCATACAATGGGTGAACAAGATAAAGCAGTACAGTAAAGAGTACACAGAAAGAGAATATCAAATCCAATGCAGCACAACAGCTTCCAAACATCTGCCACAGACTCTACAAAACAAATACAACTTTTAGAAAAGGTATTGCGGCTCTGTTTCTTTAATAGTAATACAATATTCACATGTGTACAGTGAAAGAGTTAGTAGTCACTTTAAGTGGTTCTCCTCCCCATCCGGGGCAGTCCCTCCTTAATGCTGTAAAACCTAAACTGTATTTTATCCACTGTTGCTTTATTTGTGATAGTTTTAACTTTTTCATCATGTCTACTCATTATATTAATAATGTCTTTTATATTCATAGAATGTGTTGTAACTCTGTTACACACATGACATCTATTGCTTCTGTTCATCCGGGGAGAGGGATCCTCCTCTGTTGCTCTCACGAAGGTTTATTCCCTTTTTCTCCCCGTTAAAGGACTTTTTTGGGTGGAAGTTGTTCCTGATCTGATGTGAGGTCCCAGGACAGAGGATGGCGTATGTGCACAGATTGTAAAGTCCTCTAAGACAAATTTGTGATTTTGGGCTATACAAAATAAATTGAATTGACTTGAAATTGAATTAAAACATGAGGGACAAAATCCATAGTCCTTGTTCTGTTGAAAAATGCTTCAGATGGCGCTAAGCTACAAGGCTTCAGCAGTCTCAGTTTAGAAAATAGACATAGATATCTTCCAATGTATCTTACAATACAGATGCCGCAGACTTGCACACGGACATTGTACAAACACAGCTTCCATTCATGATACAATTAATGGTTTGCGTACGCTCTACACCAGGGCACCGGAAAGCTAAATGCAGACCTTAAGATATTAGGAAGAGGAGCTTCTTTGTTTGTTGTATTTGGCTGAACAAAAAAGTTAAAAAAAATGTCTTTGGCTTCTTGAACTCTTCTGTCCTTAAAAAACAAAACAAGTATTTTACTATCTTTTTCACATTTGCTTTTATGCTGTTTTCTATGTGCAAATGAAATGAACCAAAATCAGGTCATATAATAGGACAGGTTAGAACACAAGCTAAAATGTTACGTTTGGTCAGTACCATTGCAATAATTGTTGCCGTACAATTACATATTTTCATCTGTCATCTGTCTTTGGCCTTTATGTCATTGGACCCTCATAACTTAATCACATGACAATTTGCCAAATGCCGAGGTCACAAGCCTTTGGTACTTGAAACCATTCTGCAGCAGGTTTAGTCGAGGGAGAGACGAGCAGAAGAGCGAGCCCATCACTGTGAATGAGAGATAGCAACAACAAAAATATAGAAGTTGAGGGAGCGGGGGTTAAAAACGGGAACCAATGAGAGGGCACTGAGAGGCAACAACTAAAAATGTGATGAATGCCAATTAGAAATTGGAGCTAAATATATGCCTGCTGAGGAGTCATGATTTTCACTTCACACAAGCATTCAGAGGGAGAACAGGACTGTGAAGCTTGGCAGCGTGCTTGGTCAGCAGAAAATATCTGACATGTTTTGCACTTTTTTTCTGCCTTCACATCCCCTTTTTTCCTGACAGAATAATGTATTCTTTAAACATTTACGGGAATGTGTGAAGAGCAAGGACGAAGAATGTGGGTCATTGTGGGTCATTCTGAAAGATGTAAACTCATTTAGTCTTCAAATGCTAATTTGTCCTTTTGAACGAAAGACAAATTAGTTCTGTGATAATTCTGACCTTGTGTCACTTGGGTGACTTCTAAAGGCTGATCGAGAGAGAAAACACACATTTGAAAAGCGATCTGGACAAATACACGGACATACACACGCAGCACGGATAAAGACAGACTCGCATCAAGATCAGTTTACAGATTCCTCCAGAGGATTGCTGGTGTTACAGCTGCAGGACACATCACCGCTCTGACAGTGAAGTAAGCCAGAAAGCTAGCGAAGCAAATTCATTCATTACTTCTGTCGACCTAATTGCTCAGTATACCCTGGAGACGTAATTCACTTATGCCAGCAATACATTCACCCCTATGTTTTTTTGTGTGTTTGAAGTTAACTTCACAAAAACTTCAGTGCAATACGGTTGGGTTTATGGTAGAAATCATGAAAAAAATAACATATACTCTACAGACCAACCACAAAATGGGGGAAACTAAGCTCTCTGGGATGGACGCAGCGACCCTGTTACAAAAGAGAACAAAGGAAAATTTGGCAGACAGGCAAGTGGAAAATCCAAACAACTTGAGTGCCAGAAATAGGAATCAGAGCAGTCGTTCAACAAAGTCATGTAAACTAAAAGAGTGTGTACAAAATGAAACAGCCGGTGAAAGGATGCCCAACAAGAGGAGGACGACAACAAACAGAATAAAATGCAATATAGTATGTGAGGAGAAAAAAGTGACAGAAAGAATGGGAACAGATTTTTTTATGTACTCAAAAAAACCTTGTGCAACAAAGAAATCCGACAAAGCACAAGGCATCACTTTTAAAGTAGAGGAACAAATCGGTACTTCAGAGAGAAAGAAGAAAAATATCCATGTGTGTCTGAGCAAGAGATTTCTTTTTTACAAGACGTGAAGTTCCTTTTTTTCTTATTTCTCTCATCGCTCGACAGAAACTTCAGACGACCTTTAAAATCCCAATACTGTGGGTGAGTGGTGATAAAGTTTTGCTCAATATTTTCCACAACAGACTAATGGATGAAAAAAAAAAATGAATGTAGCATGTAGCCGTCTCATTTAGACCAAACCTCCCTTCCTCTGCCTCCCATCTTCTATCTATAACAAGCCCTCTTAATTAAAACAACACAATAGTTCTTCATCCATGCCCTCTAGAACGACACATAGTAGAGTTTTCTGATCCAGCACCACTATAGTTTAAGATCATCGACATGAATTGAAAAATGCCTTTCTAACCCCTTCAGATCACATCCTCAGTATAATTGTGCACCTATTTAACAATACGTGGTAAAAAAAAAAGAAGCCATTCCTTCATATTTTTATATTAGAATCCAGCCATGTTTTCTTATGCAAAACAAATCATGGTGTGTGCTTACGTGAGATAGTACAGAATCCATCCATCCATCCATCCATTTTCAATACCGCTTATCCTCATTAGGGTCGCGGGGGCGCTGGAGCCTATCCCAGCTGACATAGGGCGAAGGCAGGGGACACCCTGGACAGGCCGCCAGTCCATCGAGGGCAAGTACAGAATCATTCATCCATTATTATTATTGTTGGCCCTCTATAGCTACAGTATAAACTCCCCCACCTTTTAGTGGTCCAATCAAATAAAAATTATTTTATTTAAACCCCTCTTCTAACTGTACACCACTCAAATATTCTTTAACTCTGGGCAGTACATCACAAAACAGAAGCTAAAGTTGTTTTGACTTCCAATTCACTGGGACTTCAACGGTTGATTAGGTGTACAGACAAATAAGTAGTTAGGTTTAGAGATTTGGGTTAACATTTTGCTAAATTTGTAAAGCGCCTTTTTTCCCCCAGGCGCTTCCCAATTTCTCTCTCATTAATCTTTCAACAGAAACACACACATGGCTCGACCATTGGGAGCAATTAGGTCCAGCGTGTTGCCCAAGGACACGTTTACATGTGCACAGGACGGGGATAGAAACGCCAACTCTTCGTAAACATCATGGTTTGAGTAAAAATTACTTCATACGTTCAATAATATCCACGTGTCTAAAGTTACGTAACTATCTTGGCCATGGTTAAAAGAAACCAATGTTGACTGTCGATGGGAAATGAACAGTTGTATCTCGTGTTAAAGTTGTTTGTGGCTCTACAGCAACATCCCAACACAACAAACAAGTCATACTTCCTATGCTATTTAGGAGTTCGTCACCTCATTGTAAACAAATGTCATTTTTTGGGGCATTTGTAGAAACGACCATCATTACAATTTTTCTTGAGTGGACAGCCTCTCTTAACTGTGCATTATCAGCCAGTTCTTCATGTAGAGCTGGGCTTATAGTTCTGTGATCATACATGTGAACTTCTCTGAGGATTTACACAGAGAAATGGTAGGTCTCGGTCGCAGCGGCAGAGGCAAACATCTCCGAGATCTCGAAAAATGTGTGATGCAGCTGTGCATGTCAAACAAGCTAATCATCCATCAATCCTTTTATCTATCCATCCATAATCTGTTTCCAATTATCCTATTCAGGGTCGTGGGGGGGGGGGGGGCTGGAGCGGATCCCAGCTAACTTTAGACGAGAGGCTAATCAGTTAATAGAATTCCCTGTCAAGAGGTTGGTTGAAAACAGCAAAGAAGAAATACATGTTGGATCCACTGAAGATACTAAAAGCTACATAAGAGCCGTTAAAATGTCCTTTCGAAGCAATTTCAGCATTCTGGAGGTGCCTCGAAAGCCTCCCATTACTGGAGGTGGCGTTGACAGTGGTTCTCAACCTTTTCTCCAGTGAGAAATATGTAATACGTCTGATTTTATATAGAATGTATAAAATTATTTTTTACGAACATACATATATATTTATAGAAACTATTTTTAAAAGGTTTTTTGAATGAATGCTAATTTTAAATATATTTTTGACAAATCTCACGTACCCCCTGGAGTGCCTTCACGTACCCCCATTTGAGAATCGCTGAGCTAGAGGATTAGTTGTCCTGTGTGGGAGCTCTCTCACTCCCTGCACTGCTGGTACTTCAATGCACCAGACAGATCAGAGATTGAGTTGTGTGGGTTTTGTTGTCACCACCTCTATGCCTTACAGGCAGGTCGGCTCAGGTGTGCATTGTGCTGGACACTTTGTCTTTCCTTTGAAAACCATTGCATTGACTGAGAGAAGCTCAGTCTGACAAAATAGCAGAACACTATGATGGGAAAAACAAAAAATTAATGGGTTAAACTTAATTGTTTAACCTATAAAATGTAAGGAAATCCCAAACTCCTCAAAGCCAAGGCAAATTGATTTATCGGAACATCGATCCAAGATCCAAAGATATTGTATTTACGATGATATGAAAAAGAGCAAAGAAGCAAATCCTCACTTTAAAGAAGCTGGAACAAGTGAATGTCTGGCTTCTTTGTTTTTTGTTTGCACACTATTTTGTAACACAATGTAGACAAGAAATTGAGGATCTGCTCACAGATGGAAAAACAGTGGTGGTTGGTGATAAAACACCTCCAAAAACTCCTCAGAAAACAAACCATAAAAAGTATTATTTCTTTGGAGAGACATACTTTTCGCTCTTTGTGACAATTTAATTGGACAATTGTTCCAACTGTGAGCAGCTCCTATTTGCAAGGTGGGACTTGTTGGGAAGCTGTGAGGCTAGCCTTGACAAGCCTCAGGGGAAAATCCACAGACTAATGTGAGCATAGTACGTTTTATTTTGGCGCATAGACCCTTTTACAGCAGAGTCATCAAAAATATGTGTGCATGTTGGCAACGGTAGTGGCATTTAGCACCAGCCATCAGACGCGTTAGTAAGCTTTAGACATTAAATTAAAACCCTTAACAGCATCAAAATGTCTGGTTGTTGCATGTTCGCTTGTCAGAATCAATATTCACATTGCAGACTTAAGTTCTACAAAATTTCGTCAGGATCACGACTGTTTCAGAGAACCAGGTGTATCAGTTTAACATGCGACCATGTTAACTTTCAGCTGAATGCATTCGTACTTTAGTAAATGGTTGGCGTAGCTAATACAAAAGAGATAAGTATGTACTTAACAGTGATTAAAGGCTTTTAAGAAGACACCTACATGTTCTGTTTGTGTTTTCCACAGTTGCCGTCACTGCGAGCAACCATAACGCATTCAAATGTCATCAGTTAACATCAGTTAACACAGTCACTTGTTATACTGAAACATTGGTGGCGTCTATGGCTGCAAGCTATTAAATGTGCTGACTGCCACTGGACTGTTAAAAAATGCTTGTATTTATTTGTAGCATCCATTTTACAACTCAATAAACATACAACTCTGAGTCTATGTCATAGTATTTGACATTCTGTACATGACCACAGAGAACGTAGTTGTAAGAATCTAGTGATTTATATGCTCATAATTCAACCCTGGTGTAACATTTACACACTAGATCTCTTCACTAAATAAATGATAATATCTGGCCACTAAATATTGGTCAACTTGCTGACACACTCACTAATAGTACACAAGTCTGTAAAGTACATTTGTTTAGGTTGCATTTGCAATCTTTGGTGGTTAATGCCCTAGCATAGCTTGTCAAGCTATTACTTGTTTCCTGTGCGTGTGCACACTTATGTATATCATCATTCTTTATAAACTGTAAAAGGGTCTATGAAACAGTCCATAAAAAAACTCCTAATTATCTCCAACATGTTCACTGCAGGTCAAAGATCACGGCCATATACAGTAGTCGTGTATGCACATCCCAATATTCTATCAGGTTCCTTGGGAAAAATAAATATTAAGAAAGAAAAAATTCAACCCAAGGATTCACACCTGAGTGAAAAAAAGAACATGTCTGTTCTGTCATAAGAAAGGAATTAATGGCAAATTCAATTTCCCATAAATATAGTCGTGAGTCTATTTATTGGTTGTGATAAAGTTGCACTTGTCATTTACCTTAGAGAGTCAGGAAAACAAGGGCTTTAGATTTGTATGCAGTAAGAAAACATGACTATTCCAGGCAGTGAACTCAGAGACAAGCCTTTGAAATGATTCATGTAGAAATGTAGAAATGAACCTATGCACCACGACTTTTCACCGTACAATAAGAACATACAACCACTGTGAGTTGCGAATGCAGAATAGCTACATATGAGCATAATTTGTGGGATACCTGGTTTTGATGATGAATATCAAGCATGACTTACATTTTGACAAAGGGGTCCGAGTAGCCATTGGAATCCATGGCGGCCAGATGGGCACAGCGTATGATCCCAACCAGCAGGCAGCCCTTCTCTGTGTCATAGCACAGTGACACCAGGATGCGTCCACGCTGGGGACACAGAAAACAACAGTGTGAGACACAGCCCCTGTTTCCCTCTCCAGTCAATACACAGTGGGGAACCCTGCAGCAGGGTCAATACAGTTTCTCAATACACGTTTCACTCAAAGCAAACCCAAATAAAACATTGATACAATCATAATGGAATACATTTTTTTTAAATGTGCTAAATTATTTTTAACTACCTAGGATAAAGCGTTATATTTATATATACGACCAACTTGGGTATTTAAATTGAAGCATGTAATTAAAGGCTTTATTTGAGACCAGTGAAATGACTCTGCTCCTTTCTCCTTTTAATCTGAGACTAATCAGAGACCAAAAGCTATTAGCCGCTGTCTCGAAAATCATGAAGAGAAATTAGATAACAACCACCAGAGGAGGAATACACCGGACAAGCAGCCTTGGTGTAATTTACAACATGTTGCTGTAGGGAGTCCTGTGAGTAGTTTCCCTTCACATTAGATAATTAGTATTCATGCCTCGGAAACATATACCGATTAAAAAACTCCTAATCTAACTTTCTCGTCCTTTAGAGATCGTAAAAAGAGAATACATTACAATTTCTGAAAAGATCAAATGTATCAGCTATAGGAGGGTGATAGGAACTTACAGAGAGCCATGTTTTGGTGGATAGTGATTATAATGAGATCGTGATGATAAAGCTGATGGTAGTTTTACCTCCTCCTCGGTCACGACCGCTCCCTGCTCCACCATTTGATTGTTAGCTTCTTTATTCTGAAATGAGAAAGAGGTACATGATGGTTATAGCCCACGGAGGCCCAGGGTGAATATCTATTACACATTATAATGCAGTATTTTAAATGGAGTGATAGTCTCCAGGCAAACATGAACAATGGAGATAGGACACATTTTGATATATATCCACAGACACCCATTTGGTTTATGTGCATGGTCACACACACATGCACACATAATGAACTTACCTGTGCAATTCTCTCCAGGCCCATATTGTAGCGCTTGTTCTCGCCCTCTTTCAGTTTCTTCAGAGCCACTCTCACCTCTCCAATGAATTCATTTCGTCCGAGTCTGTCCATGTCACACACACACAGCCTTCGCACGTAGACACACATTCAGACACAGAGATACAGAGAAGAGAATAGGGTGAGTCAGTAAAAAGTTAAAGATGATACGCCGTTATGCTCTGCTCATTACTCATAGACTGGCAAATATGTCCAAAGTGCGTCTGAAGTATTCTCCATCTGCAACAAAAGCAGGGTTCCTGGTGGTGTCGCGGGAGCAGCCTCGTGAATGACAAGGAATTGATTAACTGCTCAAGAGCACAGAGAATTTCAAAAGGTTTTCAACCCTTTGCTTCTCGGCTGTTATTCCATCAGACACTAATTTGTTGTAATTGAAACGTGTAAGAGGAAAGAGATTGATTCAAGAAGGTAATCAGTTAAAAATACATACATTGTTGTGTTCTGTGCTAATAAAACAAATTTAAAGGACTGCTATGAATTGATCTGCATACACTAAGTGTTACATTTATTATTCAAGGTTACTTTTCGGGGCGTAACTGGAAAAGGGCGTAAAAAGACAAAACAAGACTGAGTCGACAACCATGCATTTATGTCTCTATGGTTGTTTTTTTAAATTGAAAAAGAGACAACTGAATCAGTTGGTTTATGCTGCTACAGTTCTGTAAAATGATTTCCTCCACAGAGCACACTTACTTAAACTCATGGTGATGTTTGATGGAGGGTGAATATTCCCTCAGCTACAGTACAGCCCATCACCTGCTACAATATTCCCTCTGTGCTCAGATATTCCCAGATGGACTGTCACCGCTCTTGATTTCTACCTCGCTCTTCACGGTCTATTCTCAACCTTTCTCTCTGGCTCCCCGCACACACACACCTTCCCCCTCTCCCTGTTCTCTTCCTGTCCCTCTGACATTTGGACGTTTGACATGCAGGTTCCAGCCTTTTAGTCATAACGGATGAGTATCTCTAGCAGAAGCTTCAGAATAACTCTGACTCATGACCACAGCTGTCAGATGAGTTATGTGCCTTTGCTCTGTCATACATGGCTGGTGTCTGTGATGAGTTGAAGGTTATGGTGAAATATGACACCAGTTGCGCCCAAACCTTTGGCTTCTTCAGTTCAAACGCTCCACCCGTTTTCCTCGCACCCTCTCCCACTATGTTCCATCGATAGAATTCCTCTAAAAACTAAACAGACGCTCGTGGAGTCTGTTCAACCTGTGGTGCCAAATTCAGTGCGGAGTCGCTGACAAACTCCGCCTCATGAGTTACATTAGATAATCCGGGTGTTTTAGCACCCCTGCTTGGGGTCTGTACTTGTGAAATTCTCTCTTTAATGGTCCCAAACAAGTGTGAACAAAAAGATGACTTTGATGACAACAAGGATGACCTTGGCTGAGGTATTTGTTATAGTTTTTTAAAGGATCATTGCCACAAAATATGGAGCTCATTGGTATTAAAACACATATTTAATTTGGCATCTAAACATATATGCAGATATTAAGTAAATGCTAATAATACAGTGTGTTATATGCCAAAACATTGTTTTGGCATATAAGGAGCCGTCTTCTTCTGAGGAGCCTTCTTCTACCAGTGAGCTGTACGAAGGCACACCAGTGCTGTGGGCTAAATGCAATGACAACATGTACGGGATGATTATTATTGAATACCTGTACACAATTTCATGGCAACGCATTAGTTGTTGAACCATTTCGCTCAAAACCACAAATATGGACCTTGTGGTGTCGCTAGAGAAAAAGTTTAAAGAAGATTAATTGTCTGGAGAACATACATATCAGCCAATAGTCTTTGAGATATTTCTGTCCGCAAATATGGAGAACTGACTGACATTGCCACAAGCAATGCATATAGAAACACCAACCAAAGATATCACACTTCCTGACATTTAACACCTAATCAAACATTTCCCTTCCATAGTACCAGACTATACATCTCACCTGAGGCATCCAGCAGCCAGTCTCAGCCTCACCCTCCATCCAATACCAAATCAAGTCCTATATTTGTCCCTATCTCCCCACAGCCGAGGACAGTGAGAGTCTATTAAGAAGTCTGACAGGGGCAGAGAGATAGAGGGAAGAAATTGAGAGAGAGACTAGACCTGGCACTGACATCATGTTGGTAGTCCTTTCACACGCACACACACACACACACACACACACACACGCACACACACACACGCACACACACACGCACACGCACACCCTCCGTCTCTCCTCAGTTAACTGCCAGCCTGAAAATCATTTTAGTGATAAAAGCCACAAAGAGTCTTAAAGATGAGACTCTCCCCAAAGTCATAAATGTACAATTCACCTACATTTTTCTCTACATCTTTTAAAAAGGCAATGAAAAGCGTTGAGCCATTTCAATGGGGGGAGGGATTGAAGCACCACATTACATTACATTTTAAATGACTTTATTTGCCCAAAGGCAGAGGCAGATTGCAGCCACTAGATAAGTGTGGACCTAATTTCAAATGTCGGTCTCCCTGCAGTAAAATTATCTTTGGAGCAACTAAAACTGTTCAGACTTCAAAAGGAAACCGTTAAATCTATTTGTTCCAAGTGCAGTTTCTCATGTTTCGGCTATTTTCTAGAAAATCAGCACTGGAAAAAAAACAGATTTTTTACTGGAAATCAGTAAAACTTTCTTTCAAATGAGACAATTACAATTGAACGACTCAGTAACAGACTAAATAACTCCAGTTCAGTTGATTTTTCACTCAACACTTAAGCACCTCAGGCAGTTGTGCTGCACCATTTAAAGGATTAGCCGGTATGAGGCCAACCGTGAAGTCTGGACATTAGTTATTAGTTTACTTGGCTGATTCATTCTTAATAACAGGCTGGCCCTTAAAGATTAAGTTTGCACACTGAGGAATAGTTGAATACAGAATATTAATAAAATGTGGTTACAAGTTTGAAATATATTTTTTCTCTCCAAGCCATTTCATAACCAGTCATCCCTTTCTATTTAAGTGCATTTTGCATCAATATAATGGCTTTATATAATCATTGTAGCTGCAAATGAGTGAATGAATGGTGAAATAAATAAATGCATGAAACCAGTCCTCTCCCTCTTCTTTACACAAGGCATCAATGTTTTCACATCATTTATCCTCCAGTGCAAGAGCAGTGCAGCAGAATGGACTTGCCACCAAAGAAACGGGTCATCAAGGATGCACAGATCTGTTTTTCAGTCCTGATACTGATAACGACGCCACGGTTGTTGGTATCTGCCAATGCCGAGTACCAATCGGATACCAGTGTTTCATTAATAATCTGTCTCACTGTGTGTGGAAGATACTGGAAGCACTCTTGTGCAAGGCAACACCAGGCTTGGCTGAAACATTGATTTCCTGAATTTGTATTTACTATTAAATAAAAAATAATTTACCAGCAATGATGTAAATATGTAAATACAAATTCTCTGAAATTACAATTCAAGTGTAACCCTTTTTAATGCAGCAACAGATTGATCAAAAATTAAAAAGGAATTCATATTCCAGTTTGTAATAGTGTAAAAACATATCATTTAATTGAATAGCTCGGCCCCAGTGTCATTACCCAATCCAGATATTTGAGTTAATATCGAACAATTATTCAAATGTTGGTATCAATGCATTCGTACTAAAAAGTTGTATAACTGTCTATATGGTCAGCAGTTTTCTGCAATAGCTAGTAAACATATTTACACCCAGTAAGTACTGCTCTACATAATAGTATAGTAGTATAGTCCGCCATTCCCGCAAATTATTTTTAAATGTTTTTGGAAACGATACATGAATATAATCCAGCACAATCCAATTGAAAGCAGCCTTATTGTTTACCGTTAATTACTGCTAATGCAAACCAAATATGTCCTAAATGCCACTACTTCACATAGAAAGGGGTTTGTCTAGAATATTACAATATACAACACTAACAAATGCACTAAAAAAGCGCCGCTTAGAAATAATCATTGTTCTCACTTGAAAACGCAGTCGTCTAGAATCAAATGTGTTTGCTCTGACTGCAGTATGGCCCAGTTTAACTATAAACTTTGCACTGTCCAGGCCTTCAGGCCGGTCTACAGATGGGCGGAGTGTGGATAGAGCCGGCCCGCTCAGCAGTTCACAGAGCATGGGGATCAAACAGTACATCTTGCCCTCCTCTGCGCCCTGCTCGGACTGGCAGAGCAGGCGCAGCCCCATGAGTAAACATCTCTACGGGGACCCCTCTCCGTTTCTCCGTTCTCTGACTGTTTGCTGCTTTCTGTGGAGTAATGAGAACAAAGTCTGTCTATTGGTTGATGAATCTTGCTGGCACCTGAACACATCCACAGAGAGTTTGAGCAGATTTTCTCTCTCTCTCTCTCTGACTGTTGCTTGCCTCCCCCCTGTTCCTCGCTGTCAGACAGCGTTTCATTCATACCTGCTCGCTTGCTGTCTTGCGAATTTCTCACTGTCCTCATTCTTTCGTTTTTCGGCTCCCCTTTGAGTAAACTCCTCCCCATCACTCGCTCTTTTTTTCAGCTAAATTAATTTCCTCATTCATCACGTTATCCATGTTACTACACACCAATCTCTGTGTCTCTCTTTCAATTAACCTATGGATTCCCTCCATCCCTCTATTCTGTCATCTTCCTCAATCTTGACCTCCCTAGTTTCCTCTTTCACACCGGTTTATCTGTCACTTGACATCATTCACACTTTCCCCCCTGCTCTCTTTGTTGATCTTGGCAATCACATCTCTCTCTCTCTTCCTCTTCTGCTTGACGCTGGTCACACACACCTCCTCCTCTTCCTCTTCCTCGTTTTGGCTTCCCAGAGCCCCCCATGCTGGTTTGTGTCTGTGTGCAATGTCCTTGAGCAGAGGTCAGGTGGGATTCCTAGTTTGTGGGGTGTGACCTCATGCTGTCGTTAGTGTGTATGTATTTGTGTGTGTGTGTGTGTGTGTGTGTGTGTGTGTGTGTGTGTGTGTGTGTGTGTCTTTAGGGAGGGAGAGTAAATGTTATTTATGAATGTGTGTCTGTAACAGCTCAAGGACGCGTGTTGTTTGGTATGTGTGTGTGTTTTCGCTACATACAGAGCCATGCATGGGTCTTTCCTGCAAGTAATTGCCCTTGGCATACACATGAGGATACGCACACACCTGACTGCCTGCATTTGTGTGTGCTCTGCAGACGGGATTCATGTATGTGTGTGTGTGTGCATCCATGCTTGTGTTTCCTCAGGATAAACAATACCATCCAACCCTATTATGAATCTGCTGAGCAAACTGACACTGATTGGACGCAGCACACACATTCACAAACAAAACACACTCAAAACTCTGTCTCTGTATTAACTTACACATGCAGGAGGATGACAGGAGTGCGTCAGACTTTTTGGGCCAAGATGGCTACGCTTGACCTCAATCACTGTAGGAAGGAGGAGGCGGAGACTCACCGCACAGCCAACACCTGAGCAGTTACCGCAGCAACAGCAAGTGGAACAGTTGGCTTGCGTCGCCTGGCTGAAATAATGAATTACCCGGAAAAATCCCACTGGGAAGCAAAGATGGCTGCTGGCAGTTCACCGGAGGATTGGGAGCATTGGTTCTTCATCCTCCGCATAATAGACTCGTCATTTGGCTGTCTGCGGAATAGTGCTAATTACCGTCCGTGGTAAAAGTCAGAGAGGAGCACCTACCTGAGCGTTTTGGTGGTCATGTCGGCTGCTGTGATGCCGTGGTACATCAGCGTTTCGTTCCACACTGGGTTAAGTGTATTCTTCAGGGTTTTTGTGCGTAGCTTGTTTGCCTGAGGAGACAAAGAAGAAGAAATATGAAAAGAAACTTATGGAAAGGAAAAAAAGGAAAAGATCAAAAGAAGAAAAGAGGAATGAAAAAATTTTTCAAGGGTGAAGAAGCAAACTCGTCGGATCAGAACGAGAGAAAGAGAATAAAAGATCATGAAAAGGAAGGGGAACGAGTGACACTAAAAGATCAAGAACGGAGACAAAGAAAGAGTGGCGAACCATCATTTATTTCTGTCCCTCAGGAAATTGCAGACATCTGCTGCCTACTTTGTAGAGGAGAGTAAGAGGACGCAAGGCTTCCCTCGCCTCACCTGTCTGTCTCCTCCCCAACATGATAGCCAAACCTCCAAAAAAAGCACTGTGTCTCAAACACAACACAGCAGCCAATTATATTGCACATTCATTCAGCATGACATATTTTAGCTTTCCAAAAGAGGAAATGTACACTAACTGCTTGATGTGTTAAATGGGTTCCACTCATCAGTGTTATCATTGGGGCTATTTTTCTGATTTTAGAGAGCTCCCTTTGTAGCCACAGAATATATTATACAACCGTTTTCACAGGCTTGTGACGACTAAACTGACCTTCATTTGTCAAATCTGTGGAGTGCCCCTTCAAAACACACCAATAAGCCACAGGCACAGTAGCCAATCCCACATCAAGAATGTCCTGTCACAATGTATATTAATCCGCCACTTAAAATAGTCCCCAACTAATGGACTATTTACTATTTTCATGCTTCAGTTTAATGCTCAATCAGAATTAATGTGCTCAGCTTTTGGAGAGTCATTTCTTTGAAAGTATGTATTCGTGACCCATTTAAAAACATATAAAAGATTTGCATTTTCAGAAAGAAGAATTTTGCTCGGGGCTGAGTGCCACAGCTTGGCATGGAGGAGTCTGAAGGTATTGAGAGAAGGACTTCTCCGTTGTTGATTTTGGTCTTTTCATGGGATTTGATAAAAAAATGGAGCATCGACAGCCTTAGCTTAAAAAATTTCAAAGAAGATATAAAGTGGTGACAAATATCTGGACCAGTTTCACTCAAATGCTGCATACATTGTAATGTGTCAATTCAAAGTACCCAATTTTACAATAACCACTCAGACATTTTTTCTTTCAAAATGAATACTTAACATTTTTTTGGTTCATAATACTTTAATACTTTTACTAAAGTAGGCAGGAGCTTTATGTGTAATAGATTATTTCTTACTTGACATTATGGTATTGTTAATATTATTCAAGTAAAGGACCATCCACTACTGGCGTTCATGCATAGCTTCAGTATATATGTACTTACTGACTGTCCATCTGGTGGAGAATATTCTTTCCAAATACTCGTACTTATGTCTGAAGCCTCGTAGATAAACACCTCTTCCCATTCTCCCTCTTTTCCTTTCTGCCAAAGTCACAGTCAGACTCTCCTCGCTGTCCCTTTTTTATTCTCAATTTTCTGCTGGAAACTTTTGGCTTATCTACAAGA
The DNA here is from genome assembly GCF_009769545.1 of Cyclopterus lumpus. Lineage (NCBI taxonomy): Eukaryota > Metazoa > Chordata > Actinopteri > Perciformes > Cyclopteridae > Cyclopterus > Cyclopterus lumpus. The sequence goes on from NC_046966.1 coordinate 15,112,746, forward strand.
GTCAGCCCCCCGGCGCTCACTGCATGAAGGGAACAAGCGTATTCGATTCATGTCGTTTGTTTGATTCATTAATTTGCAGGAGGAGACGTTCACAGGCAGAGTCACGACTTATAGCGGTGTTGCACAGCTGTATGTGTGCCAGCACAGCTCAACAAAACAAATGGCCTATTTCACAAATAATAACCACTCCTGTTTGTCTGAATTGGGCTGATTTTTTAAAACTTTTAACATGCTTCATCTACAAACACTTAAAATACCAGTTCCCTCTCTCTGCCTCTATTTCCCCTCTGCACTGGTGCTTTTGCATCCGTTTCTAAATGTTTTATCTCTCGCCCTCCATCTGTCTATCACACTCTCCCTTCTTTCTTTCCATCTGTTTGTGCATCTTTTTACTTAGTTCACACTCCCTCTCTCTCTCTCAAGCCCTACTTCCCAGAGCTGTGGATGAAGAGTCTGGCTTTGAGGGAATCATCCATGCACATCGGGTAGAAAGGGAACAATGAAAATACCAAGGACCAACACAGAGGCTCTAGTGATTACTGGGACCATGTTTGTGTGTGACAATGAGGGATGGAGTGGCAGAGAAGGAAAGCAGTCTCTGTGTGACTGTGACTAAAAGCCTGAGCAAGTTCCTGCATATACGCAAGGTCATGCGCCACATGTGTTGCAGTGCATGTTCCACATCACACAGACAGCATGCAGGACTCTATACTGATTAAAGATCATGTACTGGATTGGAGCGTGAGAGACTGAGAGAGAAGCAAAATGAGTGGGGCAGAGGAGGCGTGTGCCTCTGCTCTCTGTGTTTTGACAACTCAATTATTTTGCACAAACTGAAACCCTTTTTTGTTCTTGATTGCTCACTGCATCGTTTGCTTGCCTAGTCTGAATGTGGACATGATGCCGGTGTGTAGGTGCGCGTCCGCTATACCCCATTACTCTACACGTGCACGCTTCCACTTTTCAAGTGGCGTGGCCCCCGCTTGGTGGGTATTTAACAAACGGCTGTTCATTGGTACTTACCTACTCATTGACGCTTACTCTGCGCCCCCACCTCTACCACTCCTTTCCCCTCCCATCAAGACTTGCCTGTTGACGTGAGCCGTGTAACAATCCTCCCTGTTTCCATGACAACCACCTGCTGCTGTCCTCCCCTCATCTGTCTCTCCCTCCCATTCATTCCTTCTTTCCTCCCTCCACTCTCTCCCCCTTTTCTCACTCTCAGTTGTCTCCCCTCTCTCCACACACTGTTGGTATTTCAAGGTCAAAGAGGGTCACAGCGATAGAGACAGAGATATGGGTGGAAAGTGGGGGAAAGAGAGCGATAACAATGGGAGACAAAACAGACAGGGGAAGGCTGGAGGACACAAATCTCCCAGACGTCGTCATTGTTAGCACCTTAGACCTCAGACAGTTGCCTTATTCAACCTATCTTGGCTCAGCATCCTCCCCGCACTTATCATTACCTCATTTCGTGTCAACCTTGAGCCAAAATGGCCGACAACAGGTTGTATTCTGCCGTAGCTGGGGGTTCCTGTTGTGGTAAGCCTTATCTTCCCTGCTTCTTGAGCTGAAAACAAGACAAGAGCGGTGCAGCAGACTACAACGTGTTTGTGCTCGATAAAGCTGAGCATTAGACGAGCCAAATTAAGCGGTAACCCACCAAAATGCTCCCCGTTCAATGGCTTGAATAGACACAATAAATTAGTCCACAGCCATGTTATGTTTTCTGCAAGAGCATTTTGACCTTTTCCTGGCATTTGAATCAATAAGGGATTTTTTTTTTCATTAAGTAAATAATTGTTTTTTGTTCTCTTTAGTTGAATAATGTATAAAATCTTTCCTATTTTTAGACTTTTGTCAGCAGCTTTTGTGTGATGTGGGACTTTGCAGAGTGAGTGTCAGTGTCTGGGACAGCCCAGTGTGGTAGCATGTTACGTTAATTGCCACTGAGGTAAGGTTGGAGCAGTGACCTTGCTGGCCCCGGGGAGAAGATGAAGCTTGACGTATGGATCAGCTAGTCCATTGGAGTCCATGGCTTTCAGTCCCTGTGGACACAAGCACAGACACACACACACACACACACACACACACACACACACACACACACACAGTACTGTCAAAGGTAATGGCACCATGCCCTCAAACACTTTGTACAACTGACAGGGTCAAAAAAATAACCAGAAGATATGAAAGACGTCTTCTTCTGTAGTTACATCTCAAAATTGCTCCTGGGCGCATCTTTCCATGCCACTATTTTCTACCATCCTTGACTCCTTTGTGTTGTCCTCAAGGGAACCGGTCAGTGAGATTAACATAATTAACATCATGTGTCAGTACACAATATGTACACAAGGCTTGTGTCCATGCACGATGGCCAAATCAAAATGTGTCTGCCACAGCAACAGAGCAACATTATCCAACATTTCATTTCATTTCATCATGAGATGATTTAATCTTGAATTGACTGCAGAGGGTGTGTGGCAAACACGCTACTTTCAAAAGGTTGAGAGAAAGCATTCTGACGTCTCGCGCAAATGTGAACGCCTTACAGGAGAATTGTTTTCATTGGGACTTCAAGGAGGATTATGCAACCACACAGAAGTTTGTTTATATGGAGAAGATATTAAAATGGTGTGTACCTTAGCCTTCTGAATTGTACAATGAAGACAGTTGTTCTCCTGATCAAAGAGCAGGGTGAACTCCAACGTTCCCAGGTAGGCTGAAAAACAACACAAACCGCGGCAATTACTGCCAGTGAAGGGACAGAAACTCAGTCTGACACACACACAGACTCAAAGGCTCTGAGTCATATTTGTAGCAGATGGCCTCTAAAAAACATGATGCTGGCTAATATGAATTGATCTGTTTGGGAATGAGTAGAAACGTTGCAGGCTGAGTCCCACTATGGCTACAATGTCTAATAGATCATTGGAAAAGCTGTGTGACATAAAGTGGGAGTGACAAACACTCTTGGAAAATGCTCGACTCCACAATTACTCTGAAAGCATATGTTGTGCGTCAGAGGAGAATACATGAATACAAATTGAGTAAAAAAATAGAAAAAGAAAAATAAGATTACTCTCCTCTCTAAAGTTTAAGATTTGGAGGTGTTGTTTTTCTTCTGCATTGTCTTTTTTAAATTTCACATAAATAAACATCTACACACAATATTAAAGACAACTTTTACACCACTAAGCTTTGTTCAGCCTCATCAGAACTCACTGTCTTCATCATCAGAGTCGTTTGCCTCCTCCCTGTCTCCATCGTTGTCCCCGAGTCTCTCCCCCTCCTTGTATCCTCCACCCGTCTCCCCGTTGAAAGTCTCCTCTTTTAGTATCTTCTTCTCCCTCGGAGGCGGTGGCGTGCAGGGGTAGTCGTGGAAACGCGGGAAGAAGTCTGAGATCTGTGGGATGGGGAGGATGGGGCCCGGGCACACGTTGATGGCAAAGTGCTCCTGCATAGAGATCTTGACCGGTGAGGGAGGGGGCGGACCGGTGGGGTGGGGCGTCACCGAGGGGGAGGAGGCAGATGAGGAAGACGTGGAGTTGGAGGAAGGGGGGATGGCCAGGTGGGAGGTTGAGGGGGGTGGTGGGGGTTTGGAGACGCTCATGTGGACTGTCGAACGGGACTGTGGAATGAAAAAGTAAAGGGAGAAAGAAAAGAATAGTGTGAGAATAACAGCTGGGATCATAGCAGAGGGGAGAGACAAGAGGCTCAGAACTAGAAGAGAAACACAAAATAATTGTCATATCACACCTCAGTGTCCAACTCTCCACTTTCAGCAGCACCAGGGGTCATTTATATCCAACATTATTATAAGTCAACATTGACAATATGTTAAAAATAACAACAACATTACATCTGAAACATCTTAAGAAAACTGATGTTTCTATTTCTATCCATTGATGCAAAATCTGATTTCTCAACAGCCAAAATAGAATCTGCCAGAACCTTTGGCACTTCAAGTGTGACTCACACATTGTGTCAGCACACCAAGTCTGTGCTCTGAGTTATTATTCAAATGTAGTGCTGTAAAGTACGAACAAGTGATGTCACTTGTGTATCTGCACTTCATTCTAATCCTTCCCTTATCTCTCTCTCTCTCTCTCGCTCTCTCTCTTTCATCTTCAAGTCCCCTGAGCAATATTTACATAATACTATTTGAAGACTTTCCCAGTCCTTAACATAATTGTCACCAAATGAAGCGAAAAAACTGTTGCCAAAACTCCAACCTTGTTAAGCCAAATGCTTTCCTATTTTCCTCACAGTGATTTAGAGAGACTGAAGACATGTTTTCTCTTATGCACCCCCCCCCCCCCCGTGACATGGTGTCTTTATTATTTCAAGAACAGGTTTGATTTCAGGGATCACAGAGATGAAACTCAACCTGTTCCCTTTGTTTACCGGTGCCGTCCCACATTACACTGGTAAAGATCAAAAACACTAACAAAAATGTAAAAAGGTCTTTACACCTTCACTGCATGACACAAACACGGTCAGATCATTTTATGATGCATGTCACTTGTAACCCCATCTATATATTGCATGTGCATTAATTAGCTGTCTTGTAACTTGAGTCCTCTGTCCCTTTAGGTCCGTGCATTTCGTCTGTGTTTAGCAGTCTTGTGATTTCCAGATCTATTCTTCCCCCTAAATGAAATAATGTTGCCCTTTTAGTTTTTGACTGATGCATCTGTTGTGTAAACGGAAATTAATTGGCTGTAATTCATCTTGTGTTGCAGTGAAAACTCAGCGTTGACTCAAGGGCTACAACTACCGAGTACTATTCTATTGTCAAATGTCAGAAAACAGGGAAAAATGCAGAGAATTATTGTCATTTTGTTAAAAGAAATGACTGACTTAAAGTATCAATCGCTCATCAAAAATCAAGATTAATCTTCTGCCGTTCATCTAATGAATTCATTGTTTCAGCTCTAGTTAACATCCACCCCATTTTCATAGCAAATGCTGTTGAACGAGTGGGATTTCCCTGTTTAAATGATCACGTACCTCCTGTATGTTGTCATATACAGTATGCATGTTGCCAATAGATTAGAATATGGCATTACGTTGAAGTTGTCCCAGTGGTAGGTCGGTAGAAACCCATAAAAACAATGAACGAAACAGATACTGAGGTGATTCCTCCTCAGCGTGGCTGAACATATAGACATTTTTGTTTGACATTGTTTACATCAGAATTGCTATAACACACCTCTAGTACATCATACAACATATTGAGTCCCTCCTTTTGACAGACGCTGACGTACATCGCTATATACTGAACACACTAGACATGGATGGTGTGTGTGTGTGTGTTGGCTCGATTGACAAAAGCTTTGAACGGAACAAGACTCGACTCAATTGTGAACTTGCAATTCCAAGAGCACGTCCCTCCTTCCTCACTACGGTAAGTCACAGTACTTACAGTAAGTCGACTCTCTGTGAAACAGACGTGTCAAGACCATACATGCATACATAAAGACCCCAAACAGCCCGCTCTCATCTTCAATACGTACACTCAGTGCGTCCCTCACACTGCTCTTATGTAACAACACAATTCACTGCTTGGGTACCCGCGTTCAAATCATCACTTACAGCATGTTGCTACAAACTCAAATCGCTCTCACTCGTCTTACATAGAGAGGCACGCACATGCAAGCACATGTGTGCACACACACACAGACACGCACGCGTGCACACTCACATGCACAAATACGTACCCAGGGACAGTCTTCATCTGTGCCAGCACTCCATCTTGCGTGCTCTCACGTCCTCCGTCTCTCATCCACTGAGGAGCATGCAGACCTGCTTTGATTCAATATATCCCTCTGTACCCTCTCTCTCTCTCATTCTCTCCCCATCTCTGTTCGGTTGCTCTCCTCCTCTCCTCTCCTCTGTCCCTCCCTCTTTCTCTTCTCCAGTAGTTGTGACGTATCTGGTTAAAATCCTCGTCAGTCCTTTGCAGACTGTGCATATAGTGCTGTCACTCACTTTCTCAGCAGCGGCAGGATTTAAGGAAACCCGGGAAACAGCGGCATGAGTATTAATGTGTGTGTGTGTGTGTGTGAGAGAGAGAGAGAGAGAGAGAGAGAGAGAGAGAGAGAGAGAGTGTGTGTATGCGTGCGTGTGTATGTGTGTCTGTGTTGCCAGCCATTAATATTGTATACGTCTAGGGTGTGACAACATTGAACGCACACAAAAGGATCCACCAGCTGAAGAACAAAGAAAGGAAATTAAATTCTCCGTCTTGACGGCGCTGACTCCAGGCATACAATCGCACTGCCAGATTACTTTGTGTTGGCTATGACTACTACAATCAGAGGCATATGTGGGAGTCTGTGTCTGTGTGCGCTTTGTCTGAATGCGTCCACTGAAGCAAGCTTTGCGGTCGACACCTGCCACATTAATCACGTTAATCAAAGGCAACACTACTTCAATAACAGTGGACCTGTGCTAGGGACACACTCTGGATGCAATGGATGAATGAGGGGGTGAGGATTTTATAGTTTAGACCTTGATACTTAATTACTTTTCTTTTTTTCTTCCAAGATTGGCTTGAAAACATGATTTTGAACTGATGCCATATTTCAGTCTGCATCAAAAACTTTTATTACTTATGTTTGGAGTCTCAGAAACCTGGTTAAATGCAAATAACTGTGATTAGTGTTGACTATAGTTCTTCAACACGTACCGCTCCCAACTCTCAAATAAATCCATTTGGATACCTATTATGTCCATTTCATAACGTTAATAACAGTCAGAAGTGAGATAAAACCACATTCCCTTAGTCACGTTTAGCAGGAGAGCTACTTTGTTTACAGCAAATGCCAGAGAATATAAAACTGTGACGGCACATCATGTCATTGACATATTACTGTGAAACTAATTACTGGGAAACCATCAGCAGACTAATTAATAACTCTGTGATTTTCCACGGCTGATAAGTAACAGATGAACAACATCAAGCCTGGTCAATTAAATGAATGGTTAGCTGGAGGAAGAAGTGGGGAGAATACATGTCATGTGCTCATCCATTTGTAAACACTTTGATTTACTGAGCATCTCATTACGATGACCTCATCAATATTGGGTTAACAGACCATGACACATGCATTCATTTGCAGAAAGAACACAAGAGCTAAATGGGTTGAAATGAGATAAATGAAAGCTCAGTCTACCAAGGCTCAACCATCCATCTACCTATAAATAGGCGCTTTAGACATGGGCTACACGCTTTAAGTGTTCTGCTCTTGTGAGACGAGAGTCCTCTTGTCGTCTTCATTCTGTTGGTTTCTACGCAGCAGCTTGTCCCTTTGGTTGAAAAGGAAAAAGCACACATGTGCAACGGGCTTACTCCACCCACAGCAGCAGTTATCAGACCGCTGCAGAGCACTCACAGCTGAACTGCTGACAACCAAGACTCTCAGACGCTCTCCATGTGGCTGGGCACCCAAGAGACACACTGTGCTCTACACCGAGAGGGCTCTTGCTGCAGAGTCTGCATGTTTAGGAGTGATTTACACTTTATTACAGTTTTCTGACGTACGCTGGGTTGGTTAAACAAAATTAAAAGGAAAATCTCCCCTCGGACGTATCTTGTCAAGGTCATAGCCAACATTGAGGTCATGTCTGTCTGGGGATTCATAGCGTTTGGCAGCATTAGAGAGTATTTTTGAGGCTGATCCAAATTGTTCTTACTTCTGACAGTGTGTGAGGGCCTTTTTGTTGGGGAGTAAATTGGCAAAATAACTATGCAAATTTAATACTGGCTATCGGGAAAATAGAGAGAAAGACAGTTATTTAAACTTTTTTTTTAATGGTCTTGCTAAAGCAAGACTATAGTCTTCATTAGAACTACTTTCTAACTTAGAAATAATTACATTACGATATATGTATCAATTCCTATATCTGTATATTTTCTTTCACCCCTTTAATTAGTGATGGAGCAGAGACTGTAGGTAAAGCAAAATGTAACGGAAAATAAAGGAGAGCACATAGTAAAGGAAGATTATGCAAATCGAGAACCCAATATAATAGTGTTGAGTATCCTTTTGCAAATTTAATTTTTTTGTGTGAATTGAAAGGTAACAACATCATAACCAGATTTATAATGTGGTGAGTCAGGTAATAAGTACATTCAACAGGCACACGACTTTAATTGACACCTTTCCATTCACAGCGACACCAAATCACGTGGATTTGTCTGGTTTAGCGGGTCCAGGATGGTTCTGAGGATGAAACACAATCAATTGTGCTTGAAGGATGACGTCTGGACATTGGCGCTGCAGTATTGATCTTTCTCAGGGGTAAACATTAGGCAGCCTGTCAGATGGATATTTAGCACAGTGGCATTGCCCATGAGCTGACAACAGTAAATAATAGTCAGAAGCATTCAAAGAAAGAAAAAGATGTGAGATTCATACCAGAAGAGTGACATCTGAGGATGGAGTACAGATGGAAACAGGTGAATTCAAAGTATAATATTATATATTACTGCAATTGTGCAAAACAAAATAACAAAACCTACCTCAGTAACAAACTAGAGAGTATAACTAAATAAGAAAACACATGATCAAACCATAAATCCCTCCAGCTGCCATACGTCCTTAAGCCTTCGCGTCAATATGATTCAAGCATTCACGTCGCTCAAAAGTATATAATATAAATAATAAACATCTAGAATGAGAAAGATTTGTGGGAAGGAGGGAGAGGGTACGGCCAATTTGTGGAGGAGCATTCATCCAGTCCTTCTGCATGGCAAGATAATCTCCTCCCATTACTACAGCACAAAGCAGTGCAGGTTTTCCATTAAGTCTACAACCACAGCCTCCCTAGCCTCTCAGCCAGGCAGTAGCTCTCAGATTAAATAAACTTCTATTTACATAGTGTAGCACAACAACATGCTGCATTTTTTCACATTTCTGGCACCACATAGGATGGGGGAAATGCATAAACATTTTGATAAAGATCAAAAAGGAACTTCTCACCATATCCTACATTTGCCCTTGGAAGTATTGAGTTGAGTTACTTATCTGCCTATGTGCAGTGTATGATGTAAGATCCTTTATGCTAACTCATTTATATATAAATCATTGGTGTTTGTTTTGACTTGTGAATGTATTTGGTCCTTACTCTAGGCCTACGAACCAAAAACAAGGCCCCTTACATGAGTGTTCAAATCAGGATATATTGAGATATTTGCCCAAAAAAAAGCACAAATACCACATATTGCTTCGGTGAGACAATCATTACCACTGCATAGGAAATTCCTTCACTGCCACAGCCCTAGAACTGAGTATGCAGGAGACGTCTCACAGGACGTTCCAATTCATCCAACTGAAAATTAGTAGTGGAAAAGTAAATAAATCACGAAGCACACAACATGTTTTCCACATTGTTTTTCAGAATCTTTTAATTATATTGTTGCCCGCTCTTCTTCTGCAGTGGTAATGGTACCTTCAGGCGGCAACTTCCTGTTCTGAAAAATAAAAGTACCTTAAACGTATCATTATCTCTACTGGCCATTAGGGGGCAACTTCTCTGGCTACGGCTCTCTTACTTGATTTACTACCAAAGTAAAAATTGTGATCAGGATTTATTTGGTTTCAATCGCTTGTCTTCTTCAATAGAGCATGATGTCCATTTTGTAAATGATGCTCCCATTCAGAGGTCAATAGGCTGGCTACCATGTGATTCACCTAATCTCAACTCCTCCTCTATCTTCCTCCTACAGTAATGGATGGAAGGGGACATTTTCTTTTGCAGTCACTGTTAAAAAAAATCTGTTAAGAATTGTGATACACTGGAATGAAAATGTAGGCTTGGACTACTGTCTCAGCAGGTGTTAAAATTGCACGCCCTAGTAGGGTATTCCAGACATCCCTCTCCCAGCAATGCTTTACAGCTCTTTCTGAGAAACCCAAAGGTGTTCCAAGGTCCAAAAAGATATATAACCTTTCCAGCAGTTATGGGACGACTCCGGGGCTTCTTACCAGAGGAACATGCCTGGAAAAACTCCAAAGAGTCCGGGAGGCATCCTGATTGGATGCCCGAACCACCACAGCTGGCACCTTTTGAGGAGAAGAAACAGCGGCTCTATACTGAGCTTTGCTGCTTGTATCTGCTATCTCACACTAACCAAAGCGTGAGACTGTAGTTGAGGGTTGGAGCGTAGATGAACTGGTAAATCTTCAACACAGCTGTCCGGTACAACACCTGCAGCAGTGCTGACGTGCACCAAACTGCCTGTTCATCTCACGCTCCATTTTAACTTTGCTTGTGGACAACACCTTTAGATCCTTGAACTACTTAACTCACTTGGGGCAGTGACTCTTTCCCAACCCAGAGGGTGCAATCCACCATTTTCCTTGTTGCTACTGAATCTGGTTCCAACTGCATCACAAATGGCTGCAAACCGCTCCAGTGTGTGCTGAAGGTCATTATCTGCAAAGAGCAGGGAAGCAATTCTGAGGTCTCCAAATCGGACACTCTCCTCCCCCCGGCTGTGCCTTGAGATCCTGTCCATGAAAATCCCAAACAGGATTGGTGACAAGGCATTATCCTGGTGGAGGATGACACGCACGGGAAACATGTTTGACTTTGTGTCGAGTATTCGGAGACAGCTCTGTTTGCCCTCTGTTCCACGTGAAGCTCAACAACGTCCATAGCCTTCAGCATCGCAGGGTGAATCTCATTCACTACTGGCGCCTTGTCAGTAAGGAGCTTTTTGAATACTTTGTGTCTCTTGTTTAATGCAATTCTTTCATTTTTTTAATGTTATAGTGAAAATGTTGAGACTTCACCATGTGGCTGTGAAAGAAGGAATAGCCTTACCTGGCATTTCAAAAGCATAAAGTGGTTTAACCGCACCCTACCAACCAAACCCCGTCAAAATCTCACCTGTGTGAGAGATTTGGAATAAACCAAACACCGGTGCCTCATTGGATGAGGGCACAGGAAGTCCCTGTGACACGGCCATGATGTCAACAAGGCTATATAGATTACTGCTCACCTTGACTCTGGGCCATCCATGTGACTAAGGTTGCTCAAAGGATGTGTAGAAACAACTTTGGTTTTAAAGAAAGCCCTCGTCATGTCTTAACTTCGCTGGTGGAACAAGAGACTGTTTTTTTATTCCGAAGGCGAAAAGGCATAACTTGCCCCGTGCTCCACCACTTTAACCTGCAGAAGAAAGATTCATGGAATCCTCGTATTCTTACAGAGGATTATTTTGTCAGCTCCCCGAATAGAGAAAGAAATTCAAAGAAACCCGCTAACCGCTACAAAACGATCTCCAGTAAAAGGCTTTTATCTGGGCAGAGAACGGTCAGAGTGGGTTTCTAACCTTGTTTGGTTTTGTTTAAGTTAACTGTACTATTTACCATTAGGGTTAGTGTGTATTTTACTGACCACTGAGTCCCGTTCAGTGTTGTGTACCACAACTGTTGTGCTTGTTGCTGCAGTGATAATGTTGTTCCACACTAGTACTTAAAAGGTCCAGTAGTCAGAGTCAGAGTTTCTTTTAGGTAGTATGCTTATACTGTAGTTGTACAATAGATGTTTCTTGAGTGGTGTAGTGGCTAGCACTGTCGCCTCACAGCAAGAGGGCCGCGGGTTCAATTCCCGGTCGGAGCGGTCCTTCTGTGTGGAGTTTGCATGTTCTCCCCGTGGCAGCGTGGGTTCTCTCCGGGCTCTCCGGCTTCCTCCCACAGTCCAAAGACATGCTGCAGGTTAATTGATCTCTAAATTGCCCATAGGTGTGAATGTGAGAGTGAATGGTTGTATGTCCCTACATGTGCCCTCGATGGACTGGCGGCCTATGTCAGCTGGGATAGGCTCCAGCGCCCCCGCGACCCTAATGAGGATAAGCGGTATTGAAAATGGATGGATGGATGGATGTTCACTCTGAATGTAGAATATTGACATAGTGAGTGACCACTAAATCTTCAATCCACGGATTGGTTATTGATCCCAGGGTTTTGTTAATACATGTTCATCATACTCTTATTGATATTGAAAATTCCATCAGAGGACAGTAAAAAGTATAATACCTTTTCCATTGCCAATATTATATCTGATCTACCATGTGAATACAGCATTAAGCATGTGTGCATTTTATTGCTTATGAATTCAGTTTTTTATTCGAGGACGAATGTGTAATTTCTTCCTTCGAAAACTTATTTGCATTTCAATGAGCGGCAGTAATAAGCTCTTTCTCTATAAGAGCGAGATGTAAATGGTGCTAATTTTCCTTGAATGTCTGACAAATTGTTTGAATGACAGAAGGGGAATCGTTAAGAGACAATCATCTCTTTGCAAAAGGCACACTCAAATGACAAGAAATTGAAATGAATTTAATAAGCAGTGTGATGTTGGAGAGTGCATTTTTAAACAGGTGGCTAGTTCCCCTGGGGCGGCAGTTGGTGTCACAGGTGCTGCTTGCTTGCACTCCACATCACTCTGCTTCGGGGGAATCAATGGTCGTGTTGGCAGAGGGTGCTGTTCTGTCAAGGTGCATTATTCTTTTCACCCTGCGCCACGTCCGACTTCAGTCCCAAATAGCTCCTGGTCTCGCACAAGAAGCAGCTCACCTGCTTTCTCTCTTTCTCTACCGTCATCCAGCACCAACACCACTCTCCCTCTCTCTGAGGGATATTCTGACAGATCCCACTAACCCTACCTGGGATTTGGCCTAAACTGACATGCAAGGGTTGCACACAAAAAAAACTGTGTGTTTGAAGAAAAAAAAAAAAGGTATAATAATCTAAATTCATACACAATGTGACTGAACAAGTTTTCATTTTTCTAATGTTTTATGACAAGCCCTGCCAGCAATGAAAGATAAAGAATGACCCCTGTCAAATAAAATCACAGAGGGACTGAATGATATTCCCTCAGGTTAAATCAGTTTTGTTATTTGTATATTTCACCCTTCTCCTCCTGCTCTTTTCGGGTGCTCTGAGAGAAAACGACATTTTACTCAATCCTATGTTTTATCTGACAACTTTCTACGTGGTATTGAGTGAGAAACATACTCCAGGTTGTTGTCCAGGTTGCTTTATTTTTGTCTCATGAGATTGAATAACCTTGCTGATACTGTTCTCCAACCAGCCTGCTGTTACAACTCTGAAGCTAAGCTCAGCAGTAACACAGGCACATTATTTGCCACTGACCCAATTACATCCTGCATGAATCCTGTGATACATATTTCTCTCTCTCTTCTCTTTCCATTGTTCACCCTTTCCCTATTTTCTTCTGTTCCTTTTGATGAATGGCTTTACTCTTTTGGGACAAATGACTGCCCCATGATTAATTGTGTGGTCTCTTTCACTCTTTTGCCTTCATCTTTTTCTATTTCAATTTCTCTCCCTGTGTAACTAGACATATTCTATTTACCTAGGTTTGCCCCATCAGCATATTCCCATAAATAAAAGAGGGGGAGAGGGGTGGAGGAAGTGTGGCCCCGAGGCAGGACAATGGGCATGTGCAAAATGGACAGAGAGGGAGAGACGAGCCATCCGCTTCAGATAAGGAGTGTGAAGGTGACTTAAGTGAAAAAGACAGAGATGGAGATGAATTAAAAGTGAAATGCATATGTTAAAGTAAAGAAAATTGACCAACGAGGAGAAAGAAAATGCAAAAATAATTTATAAAAATGTCAGGAAGAGACAAGAATTTAAAATGCCAGAGAAACAGGAATAAATTGACAGGACGGATGAATACAAAGGTGGATTGTATGAGGACGTGAGAAGCATTTCCACAGCTAGAAATGTAATCCATTAAAAAAAAAAAAATTCATATCCCTAAATCCTTTCAAAAGTGGCTCAACTATCAAACAATGGAAGGAGTACAAATGCAGTACTTGACAGGGGAATGAACAACAGAGCATAAAATTAAAGCGTAAAGTGGGAACGGATTGAAATGATGTGCCCCGTGGTAGTACGTCATGCTGTGCTTAATGAGGCAACAGTGCTGGCAATTAGTTCCTGATTTTACATTATCAGTCAATAAGTGAACACATCATTAACCATTTACCCCAATAGCCTCTCTGTCTCTAGCTCACATACTAAATGCAAATGTATGCATTCATATAGAGACAGACAACCATTCACACTCTACAGTCTGATCATGAGCGCACAGCTGATAATGTACGTGGTTTGTTTACATGATGTAACGTAGCGCTTTCTGTTAGGACACAGTGTCCCTTTCAGCCGAGCCCTCTCTTTTGTTTTACATGAGCATTATATGTCTCCTTTGACATCAACTCTGCCTCCAGAAATAATGTTCATATGTTACCAACACGCAGCAGCATGTGTTATAGGAAACACAAATTGGTTTTCATCAACATATAAAGGAAACATATTTAATTTAAGTGTCTGGCAAGTCAATAGATTAGAGTGTAACAACTTTACTGCCAATAAAGGAAATAAATACCGGATTGAAAATTAGTAAAAATCTCAACAGCAGCATATAACTGTTCTGGAAAACCATGGGACTTAAGGTTTGGGAACGGAAGTTGTCTCTAGTCAACAGTGACTTGAAGATCTGTTTACTTTAACGTGGAACCATAATCTTTCCCCAACCTTACCCAAAGTGTTACCACATGACCCATGATGCAAACCCTGGTCTCCAGTATCAAAGTCCTGCACTTTGGTTGGTGCTAGTGTGCTTCCATCAGAATGTAAATGGACAACTAAATTAATGGTAAATTTATTCCTAGAGTCAGAATTAGAAAAACGTCACTTATATCGCTGCATCTAAACAGCATCTGGATTTCTGAGCAAAATTTCTAAGATTTTGCTTCATGCTGCTCAAAACTGCTCATAGCCAATCACAGCCAAGCCAATGACAAAAGAGCTACACTCCATTGGGCGCTGACTAGTGCATGAAATACAACAACATTATTGCACTCCCCTGTCTTTTTCTGTGAAGGTAAGGGATGAAATAAGTTTCCAAAGAAGCAAAGCGCTAAATAAGGGCTTCGGTTGGACACGCTAAGCATATTTGAGCGTGGCGAGGGTCTGATGGCACAGGGGAATGAGTTCCTCAACACTTTCCACTGACTCGCTGGGCAAAGAACAGAGAAAGAGAAAGAAACCATAACAGTGGACAAAAGCATAGAAATTAGATCCTGCCTTACCTGCAGTTTCAGTTTTTTCTCATCAGCATAACAAAGTTCTTTACAATCTACCATACTTGTTTCAGTATTTTTTCACTTCAAGGCAAGTAAGATTATGCAACTTTGCGTTTGCATGCATTTTAAAGCGAGGTGTGACATTTACAAGAGTCATGGGTCATGCTGCATGTTTGTCCAGTGAAGTGAAACAAAGTTCAGAAACTCACCTCTGCAAGGCAAAGAAAAATACCAAAGACAGGAACAGAGTTTGTGTGAACAGTTGCAGCTCTTGGATGGTTAGAGGGTCTGAGGATGTGTCATGTTACTTTTATCGATCACATTACTGATATCCGCTCTAAGACTATTCCTTGTTCACAGGTTAAAGTTAAGGTGTCAGCTCAACAACAACAGCTGGCATGCTTGAGACAAGCCTGCAGTCAAAAAACACTGTGGCATTCAAGAAGAAAGAGGGTCATGATATATGTCTACATCTTTTGCCTGAGTTAACTAACAAACAGTCGATCAGTGAACTCTGCCAGTTAGGAAACACTCTGTGATGGAAGGATGGGCGGTACAAAGAGGAAAGGATTGTCACTCAAGCTCTCACACACACACTCTGTTGAATTGGTCATCCAAACCATTCCAACCAGTGGCAGATTGTTTTATGTCATACTGATTTTATTAAAAAATAGAGAAACCTAATTTGTGTCCTGTTTGTTATCTGTGAACTACATAACAAGGCTCTGTACCAATGCTGGATGTTCAGTTATTTGTAATGAACATACATGCGTTTGACAGAGAAAGCTCATTTGTGAATCAGGCTTCTGTAATGATGGACCCACAGGTTGGTCGGTCAGGGATTAAGAGGTTTAATGATTAAGCATCTTCATTCTAAAGTAATTCCAACCAACACAGATTTAAATTGAATATAGATTAGTCTAGATGAATGGAAACTGCTTCCCCAACATATCTGCAGGAGGACAATATCATTGCCCTTTTTGTTCTTGAGGACAGAGGCAGCCGGTTACATCTCTAATCCAGACATATTTAGATGGATAATCACCTTGCATTGTATAATCCTCAGGTTAGGTGAGGCTTCATGCACCTCATTCACATCGCTCAACAAAAGACAAACAAGGATAACAGAAGGTAAGCTTGTTTAAAAGTCTATGTTTCTGTGTTAATTATTTGTAGTGATGTATCAGCTTATTTTAATCTGCAATGTTTCATTTAAAGGATGTAATGCGAAACCAGAAGTAGCCACTTACACTCCACTGAGACTGACAGATGTCTGGTCTCTGCTTTGTAATATTGAATGATCTGGAGCTTCAGAATATTTTGCTGTGCAAGCCGACAGATGTCCAGCCCACTGTTTATATTTGTTTTGGTTCAATATTTGTGACCTTGTTACTTGCTACAAGGCAATCGCATCAACAGACGTCTTTAAACCAGATCCACTGTGTGATTATCAGGCCGGCCTCCAGAAATACGAGGAGGAAGAGATTGTAATTAGACGAGAAATACACAGAGCAGTAATAAGGAGATAATAAGGAGATTGTTCCAAATGAAGAGGCAGGAAAATATGTCTGTGAATGTGAACAATATCATTCTCGCTCTCTGTTCCCTCCCATCTGCGCCAACAGTGAAGGTGACAGTCTCATTTCAGAGCCATGACATGAAATCAGTGCTGGGGGGGGGGTTGAGATAGGTTAAGATAAGATGGAGTGCCAGACCCGATTGCATTACTATCGGATGTTTATGGATCAGACACAGGCTGGTTTGGCCCGTGGGATTGATTGTCTTCCGACTGGACAGCAGACGAATAGAAAGATAATACGAAAACAAAGAGATAGAGGGAGAGTACAAAGAGGAGTGAAGCCTCACCTGAACAATCTGCGTGGTGCAGTGTTTCCTATCTCGGACTGTGGATGTTGTCTTTTTTTAAATATTTGCCAGGGAGGATAATTTTTGTGCCCACTTATCTGTTTGCTTGTTAATTGGAAGTTGTGCTGTACATTTAGATCATGTTCCAGGAACAAGTGTTTCCATTTTGACACATTTCTTTTAACAGTTAGGAACATAACATAACGGCTTAAAGGGTAACACACCAACGTGTGGAGTACTACTGTATATGTCAAAAATAATATGTACGGTTTATTGTGATTTCAGAGGGAGCTGCTTGAAATTTGAAAAATTGCCTCAATTAATGTCACTGGTTTAAAGACTACAAGTTGGAAAATAAATGACGATCTGTTGTAGTCAGAAAGAAGAACGCTCACTCGACCTCTGAAGCCTGTTCCTCATCTCTGCTGGAGGCTACATTAGCCCCTACTAGCATAGCACACCACATTCTCCGAACAAATAATTGGAGTTGCATCGTCGGTGCCAGATTTTGACAAAAAAAGAATGCAGCAAAAAAAAAAGAGGATATTCAGCTACACTGAATTTTGTTTTGAGAGTGACCTCTGTCTCGGTATTATCGGGTCTAAAAGAAATAATCACTCTGAGCCAATTAGCGTGATGTCGATCACCGAGGGTATTCTCAGTCACATCCAGAAGCAGAAATGTTTTCTCTCTCATGATAATAATAATAATAATAATAGGTTAAAAATATCTTGCAACCTCAGTGAAATAATGACCTCTCTAAGTCGGTTTTGTGTGTCTGTGTGTGTGTGTGTGTGCGTGTATTTACTGTATGCAGGTCCTGTTTGTAGGATACAGAGAATGCATTGCGGTGCCCTTCCCTCTAGTGGCCCTTGTGAAATATATTTAGAATATCCATTTAGTGTTTAACCCTTGTCTTTAACCCTCCAGAAAGGCCAATTCAACTGAGACCACAAGCTTCAAGTGCATCCTGCTATCCATCATCAGTTGTTTTTGTTTTTAGGGAGGTCCACCTGGCCCTCCATTTCATTACTTCAATTAGCGTAATTCTGATCTAAAATTGCTTGTGTTGGCTCAGTGATTGACAGCAATTGGCCACTTAGGGAGGAGAGCTGCAGACACACAATGATGCTGCTCAATGGCTTGTGTAGTCAAACGTCCAGCGGTGTGTTTCTTTACTCTGATGGGAGTTGTGCTCACTGAAGATGAGATAAATTCTTCAGGCAAACAATGTGAGACCATTGCTAAACAAAGTCAACCCATCTCACTTTAACCCACATGTGCAATGCAATATTAATGTTTGGGGGAGTGAAAGAGATAGATAAGGAGTGATCCCCCTCAGCAAACGTCAAAACAAGGTAGAGAATAGTCAATGATTCTCTTACACAACACACACACAGCTTTATGCAAATTATATGTGTGTGCTTAATATGTGGGCACTGTAGTGTCACGGGCTGTCGCTAGGACAGGCTAGCCTGGGGCGGTGCAAAAAGAGAGCTGGACACAGGCACGTCCGAGGGTATTTAACAAAAAGTAAAGGTTTATTTCCCATCCCACCAGCAAGGTAACGTCCAAACAACAAAGTATCAAAAAAGGGTCCAGTTAGAAAACATAAAACATCCCGGAGGAGAAAGTGGTTAATTAACCAAACAAAACTCAACACTGGTGAATCCAAGCTACGAGGTCCTCTTCTTTGTCGTCCTCTTCCAGGTGCTTGTGGGTTCACCTTCCGCTTGTGTCTCCTCTCCTTCCCAGGTGCTCTCTCTTAAGTCTCCCAGCCCTGCCTCAATCAGGTGCCTTAAGCAGCTGCAGCTGGGTGAGCGGTGAGGCAGGCTGGGAGATGTAGTTCTTGCACTGGCGGCCATTTTGTAGCGCCCCTCCACTACCTGTCCCCTTGTGATGCCACAGCACATTCTAACAAACATTATACATTTATTGCAACGCAGAATTTATCAACTGCTGCATTCATATTTACATAAATAAACATTTGCTATACTATGAATATAAAAGTACATATAAGTAAATCGCTTTTCAAAGAATTCCACGGCTGTGATCGTGTGAATCATGTGTGACAATGTGAACATTCCTACCTTCTCCACATTAAGAGCTTAACATGCTCTCAGCGCGTTGCAATCAGCAAGTATCACATGCCCTCTCATTGCGTGAAAGCGTTACAGGCAGGCAGTCACTACTCTGTCATGGCACGTTTTGTTCGACCCAGTGAGAGTTGGGAATGAGGCTTGTTTGTCAGGGGCGCGTTAAACGGTCAAGCGTAATTCAAGAGGACTGGCTGGTCTTTGTTACTCTTCTCAGTATGGCCCTCGTGGCAGATCTTGGGTTTACATCTTGGCAGCATGCAAGTGAGGCATTATATTTATAGCACATCAGTGGCGAATACTGTAACGTTCATCGAGAGTTGATAGACAGAACCGCAGAGGCCCATGATGGAACATTAATCTGCCCCTCAAACAGACAGACAGTCATAAGTCTCCCCTCCTCTTTCTCTGCAAATCCTTCCCGTGTGCATGTCATTCATTCCCTTGTCAATGAACACTGGGTGCTGTATAGCCTTATATGAACAACTATATCCTCAACTCTATTCAATTAATGACCCACACATTTAGTGTTATGGTTAATCAACCTTGTTTCCCACCACAGCAGGTAGATGTTTTGAGCAAAGAAGCTCTGATAAAGTCCCTGTACATCGATCGACCCAGCATCGAACGGCAGATACAAAGAGTAAGCAACATGCTGGTAAACACAGTAGAGGATTTAGCTCGTCAACATGCCAGATATTTCTCTAAAGGGGTTTGTGTCAAGCAAAATAGAGCTAAAAACACTGGACTTAAATCCATCCGATTGCCAGAAACACACCTACAAATGAATGTTAAAGATGTCATTTTCTGCATTACTGACCTAATTAAGTTGTGAAAGATCTTTTGAGAAACATGCAGAGCCTTTTCAAATTTGACTACTGCTTTCAGTACTCCACTTGGAGATTTATTGTCTGTTCCCCAACACTCACAATCATTTTCACATTTATCTTTTTCCATCCAGGATGTCAATGAAAAGTGCAAAGGGAGGACCAGAAAGTAGACCATCCTCTGCTGCCAGGTCAGTGAGATTGAACCAAAAGTTGTGGAGGAAATGAAAAGGCTTTTATAAAGTCAAGAGTTTTAATCCTGCACTTTTCATTTTAAACATTCATTAGTCAACATAAACAAGAGACCTATCCCCACATCATTGTGTCATACTGTAACAAGCTCTTCATGGAGGGAAATAGAGAGAGATGGTCTAGCATGCTTTGGGAAGATGTTTTACATTTTTACAGAGTTTCTGGGTATCAGTCCGTGAAACTTCCAAAATTCAAACAATTGCCTCCCATTGCTGCTGCTGTCTATCAGCAGTCTGAATTCACCTCGATTTCCTCAACAACAAGTCCATCCATAATACAAGCCACAGACTTCAATCGATTTTTATGGTTACTTGTGATAAATCTTTTTTTTGTTAGCATTCACAATCATTACGAGACGTTTAGTGCACTTTCAGTTGATTAAGGCTTCTTTCTCTCCTAGCATTGCTCCACGAGGAGGGAAGGGTGCAGCTGCTGGCAGATCGCCCGCTTCTGGGAGATTTAAAAACAAGGCTCTTCAGCTCAGCCTCTCCAAGAAATTCTGGTTATTATTATTATTATTCTCTGTTTTCTAATCAACATTGATTAGCACAAGGAGAGGCAGTAGTGTATATGTGTGCACCCAAATTGTGTCGATTAACTGCTAATGTCAGGTGATTGGACATTTTTCAATCATTTTGCTCAAGCTAAGCAATTATTTTAAGGGAGGCTATAAGGAATAAATCACCCAAAAGGCACCTAAGTGTTTTTGTTAAAGTACGTTAGGAGGGGAAATTATAGGACCTGGCCTTGATGATGATGCTCTCAACACTTGGAACGCAAATACAAATTTCACAGCTCAAAGTCAGAGTCCCCCCCGGCCCATGGGAAGGGCTCTCGGGAGGAGGAGGCATGTCGGCACGGTAAAAGGAGCCTCAGCAACAGCTCGGTGGTGGCCGCTGCCTACATTTCCTTCCTCAATAAACTCTTTGGACAGGTCAGTTCCACATTACCACTCATAGTCATACTCAGTTGCAGTTTCAAGCTTCTTTTTTTGTATATGAAACACCATTAGGAGCAAGTAGATGTATCATGAATCAGCAAATAGTGTGCAAACTGGTCACGCAGTTGCATCAATTAAGCTGTGTCACAGGCCTTAACCGCTTGTGGGATCAATACGTGTCAACATCATATAAATTGTTTCCTGATACATCTACATGTTCCTGAGAAACTTTTAACATTTAATTCTAACACTTTTTCACAATACCGGCGAAGAATTGATAACGCTGAAGGTTGATAACGTAGAGGTTTATAGACTGAACCACAGCGGAGAGAAATAACACATTGACTTTAAAGTTACACAACATGGAGTAGTAACAATCGATTAAACTAAATAAACACTGGTTGCAGCTTGTTTGCAGTGTGAACTAACCAAAAATGAATGCCACTGTTAACAAATCAGCAATTGTTGATATAGAATCAGTCAAACGATTGTGGAAAGACAACATCAGTACCAACCTCTATTCAATCAAATGTCGGACCATCTGATCAGGACTGAAGGATGTTACCTCAAGCTAACACGCACACACGCGCGCGCACACATGCACAGTTATTCCACTTCATGGTTGATTTACTTCCTGGACACTGGGCTGGCTTCCATTAATGCCCCGGCTGGATCAAGTGAAGCATTGGCTGTGTTCAAGCCTGATACCCTGATCCCTGATTGCTGCAGGACATCACTGAATATTTGGGAAAATAACAACTGGAAAAGATTCAATGAAATGATCCACCTCAATTGCGCCTTTCCTGTTAAAATCATTAGTTGATCAATAGAGAGCACCATTTTTATATCTTTAAAATGTGGTATATTTTAGTATTAATGTAGCAGCAAACAACTTTTTCTTTGTGTATAAAATTGTATATGGCTCAGATCCGGGATGTTAATGAGACTTACCAATAAATACCCATTACAAAAATTGGTAGGAAATTGAAATTAGTCATAGGTCTTGCATTCATGTTCTGCTAAAACACGCTGGTCGGCTTTTGAGTCCGTTGTTATGATTTAAAGGGCCAGTGTGTAACATTTATTGACATCTAGTCGTGTGTTGCAGATTGCAAGAAACTAAATTCACCTCTGCTCACCCCTCCGTTTCCAAGCGTGTTGGAGAACTACGGTGGCCTTAAGTTAGTTATCTTTAGGATTTTAGTACAACTCGGATAACTAGGAATGCTCTGCTTTTCTACATGACTAAATAATTGCTTTTAAAAACATATATATATATATATATTAATTAATATACATACATACATACATACATGAAACAATACGCAAAACAAAGGAGGCGGTTTAGGTGGTGAAGGGAGTTGCAGAAGAGCATTGGCATGACTGTATTGACAGATTTACAGTGAGACATGACAGGTTATAATGATCATGCTGTCTCCCTGCATGAATATGATTGTTATTCATCAGTAAGTGATTGCTGATGCATGAACGCTAGGCCTGATCTAACGCTGAGCTCCATTACAACCCTGTGGCTTAGAAATTAGATTTATATACAACTAAATTGATTCCCCAGTTACGTTGTGGTACAAAACATAATGGTGTGTATAAATCCGGCCAACAATAGGTTTCCTTCTAAATATATTTCCTGCTGCAAATTAATTGTATATAAATGTAATTTCTGAGAGAAGGATTCAGCTCAGAATAAATATGCAATTAATTCATTAATACATATTCCCTTGACAACAATATATATTTGTAGTGTAATTGGTAGACTTGACAGGGACTCTTTGTATAATAGTTGTAATTACATAGGCAATATCAATCCGCTTTTCATCAAACATCATAATCTGTGGGAATCTGTCGGCAGAAGGAAAAAGTTACTGTCCCAACATACATGTTTAAAGTACTTATTTCATAAAACAATTATGGGGATATTACTAGTTATTAACATTATATAGGATGATATTCGGATCCTGTTAATTGTGGAACCATATGGAACCGTGGTGAGACCATATAACAAAGCAGAGCCAAAGGCTTCATCACAAGGGAAGGGATATACTGTAAAGGATAACATAAGATCAAAGAAATCCATGCCAAAGGGAGTTACGTGCTGATGATTTTTTTTAAATAAGGTTTTATAACTAGATTTCCTAATAACAAATGGGACCGTTTCATTGTTTTAGAGCAAGGTATAGGAAATGGAAACCGTATCCCAGTGACCTTGGGCTACTGGACTCGATTTCCACATCCTTCTGAGTTTCTGCCTGACCTGCCACGACTGATCTGCCTCGTTTTATTGTGACGGACCCCGGTTTGAATTCAGTAGTAGCCGGACATAGAGGTCTGCGTCGTATCCACAGTATCAGTGATACTGAGGCAGGGAGACCATCCATCCCTCAGCCTCAACACAAGTATCAATAACCCCCTCAGCAAGGTTCACTGTCAGCCCTCATTAGACCCAATGGAAGAGGGGGCCTGGAGAAACGAATTGCGAAAGAAAAACAATCGATGCATTTACAGGTCAGAGCCACAGCAGAGATGGATGTGAAGCAAAATCAACTGCACCCATCAAAGAGCATCATGTATAACCGTGGTGACCATGTGCATGTCACATACCACTTATATGCGTGAGTCATGCTTGCAAAGCAGTGGGCTGTTCAATGGACCATGTGAAGGCAGACAGAATGAAATTAACTGTTAATAGGTTTCGTTCTGACGGATCCATTGAGTCTGCATTGCATGCCGTCTCATCCTTTCTGGATGAGAAAAAAAATCCAATTAATGTGTTGACCTTGCTATCTTAATATGTCCTTGAAGGCTGAAGGATCCTGTGCAGGGTAAACGGCACTGTTGGACTTTTGGGCAAAGATTTATTTTCCTTTTTATGCTGCAGTGTAAAAAAAGAAAAGAATCAGAGCTTTATATAAAAGGTTTTCTAGAATTTGAGGCAGAGTACACGTGGTGTGAGGTAACTGCATCTTGGCATTGCATTTGTGTTTCAACTCTGTTGGCCATATTATACAGTAAATAATCATTTGAACGGCTGCCATGCCGAGCAGCTTCCAAATAAAGTGGGGTCCTCTCCTTTTCCTCAAGCCATTGTGCACTTAAGCAGGATGACCTTGTATGATTTATGTATTAGCCAGCCTGAGTGCCAACATGTATTAGGAGGAAAATATAGAGGTTCTCTTTGTATTTCAGTTCCACTGCTGCTCTAATTTGCCTTCTTAATACTCACATTTTCAGCAGTAAAAAAAAGTTCTGAAGTTTGAAAAAACCTTTTCTTTCATCAGTAATAGAAATAGACACTTGATCAAAAGATCCAGGTACAACCTGGACCGAGCTCAGCTTGTTGGCATTGGCCCGGGTAAGATTCAGATCCTTTGTTGACTCTCATCCCCTCTCCTGTAATTCACAAGCTGCTCTAATAAAAGACAATATAAATGCATTTAATGTCAAGATCTTTCAATATCAAAGCGTTACATATGTTAATTTAAGTCTCTACACGTTTACAAATGCACTAATCAGAACATTGTTTCAGGGAAGTATGCGTGCGATTTTTTATTGATAAAATAAGAATAAGGTTTATTGCCAATCAAGTTTTTACATACAAAGGCATCTGCTTTGATGTTTTGGTGCCGAAGATACATTAAAAGAAATTAAAAACCAAGAAACTGTACATACATGTATCTGAATTGAAATCAAGCAGCTGTGCAGTGCAGTTTTTACAAGTAGTTTTGTGCGGAAATGTGCAAATTTGTCTAAAGGTTCACAGTACGAAGTATAACTAATACGCAATGTACAGAGATAATGTCAGGACTCAGCCAGCCGGACTCCCTCCTCAGCTCGTTGTCTCCGGGGAATAAAGATCAGGACTGTCTGTGCTGACGTTGCGAGTTCGTGCCATGATGTCTGTGGACTTTCCCTCCTCGGGTCTTTGCTGTTTTCCCTCGTGTCTTTGCTGAGTATTTTCTTGGATTTTTTGTATAGATTATTTTCTGTTCGACCATCAAGTGGATTACCTTTTTTCCCTTCCCCTGGAGAAGAGGAGTTTTTTTGTGTTTCGTTTGTGCTCAAATAAACTACGCCGTGTGTTCGGCTAAGACTAGAACCTTCCTGTTGTCGTGCGCTTGGGGTCAGAGACCAACCGTAACAGATAAAGCTCAAAATATTGCATTATGCCCTTTTGTCTCATTCAAAGCTTCTATTGACGTTTTCGAATCAAGCTTTGAAGATCTGTCGTCCTTTTTTATAAATTCATAAGCCTAATAAAAAATGTAATCCATGAAATCCTCAAATTGAAAAAGCGATTCAGTTAAGTATGTTTTTACGAAATCAACTTCCATCACTGAATAAAACTCAGAAGCGCAAATTGTTTTTGACGTTTCTCACAGGCTAAATGCAACACAAGTTGATTGAAGCATAATATTTTGAGAGACAAAAACATGTTATGAGACTTTTTTAACTTTTGGATTGTACAACTATGGAGTTATTGGATGTTACAAGTCAGAAACAATTCTTTGCTGCCACCACTGGAATCTAATTCTCCAAATGATATAAAAATATTCACTAAAGAGACAGTTTGTAACTCCATGTGAACGGAGAGGCGAAAAAAAAATGTTGCCACAAAAATTAAGCAAACGTTGCCACCAAAGGGCGCACACAGGCTCTATGCAGACGTGCACGTATTGCACTTTTGTAGGCTATCAGTCAAGATTGTGTGGTAGCGTAGCGATCTACTGTGCATGTTTGTAGCAGTGTACAGTTAACAGAAGTACTACGACTACTTCTCGGTGGTCTCCGCAGCTGCCCATGTGTCTGTTTGGAGTATAACCGAAACTTTGGACTTGTCGTAGTTGTTCTGTCTGGAGGGGCCTCAGACCGAAGTGTAGTCATTAGCTGTGAACTGTTAAGAGTTTCTCAGAGTGCTGCCACTTAGCATTTTTCACTGCCTGCTGTACTTTCCAGTTCCCACTTCTAAACGCCTCCTTTTTCTAACCTTAGCTGTCTGAGTTTAGCTGTGAACCAGAGTGTGTCATTGTTGTGTGTAATGTGGTGGTATACAGCCGTCATTTATGTCATACTTTGTCTTTTTAAACGAAAATGTCTTGCCTGAGGATATTATTTTGGAGGAGTTTTTCCTGATCCGATGTGAGGTCCTGGGACAGGGATGTCGTATGTGTACAGATTGTAAAGCCCTCTGAGGCAAATTTGTAATGTGTGATATTGGGCAATACAAAATAAACTGAATTGAAATGCAATGTACAGTATTGCAACTTTGGTCATCACATTCTCTGAATTGTCTGTCTACAAATATCGCTATTTAAAGCAAACCTACATTTTACGGCAATCATTTCCCCCTAATGACTATCGGTGTGAAGAGTTTGCTCCTGGCTTTGCCTCACCTTCCCTGAAAACACATCAAAAAGGGAGATAAAGAAGGGGAAAGATAAGGAGAGATGTCCCTCGGCAAATGTCAAAACAAGGCAGAGAATACTCAATGATTCACACAGACACACAAGGCTTTATGCAAATGATATGTCTTGTGTCTGTGTAGGCAAGTGTGTGTGTGTGTGTGTGTGTCCATTTCTTTGCGACTATGAGAGGTTTGTGCAACTCATAGTCACGTGGTTGTGCGTGGGTGTGTGTTTGTATGCACACAGACATGAGCTTATGCTGCATGTCCCTCGGGATGCTGCAGATGTAGCAAGTGTGTGTGGATGCAACGTGTGTGGTGGTATCGTGTCATTTTGCAAATTAGAAAAGACATGTAGCAGGGTTGAAATCCTATTACAATTTACTGTCGACATGCAGCAGTGTTGACATGATATGCATGTTAACATAATTTGGTAGTCAAAAACAGATCACCACTGGGATATTCCTCAGGAGAATTTTCCGTTTTAAAGCCTCCCTGATTTTGTGCCTTGTCCCTTGATGCTGTTCTTTCTTCTCTGCCCCACAGGAGAGAGAGCTGATGCCAGAGGAGTTAGATGGTAAGATGTTGCGAATGTAATTATGACGCAAACACAGGATATATGAAAAGCTTAGATGTTTTTGCTGCTCTTCATGAATCACAAAAAAAGATTGAAGGTTTCTGAGACTGACATTTTTGCCGATGACTTGGAACTACAAAACCAATGAAAGCATCATAACTCGCTCTTCTTGAGAGCTAACACTTTAGTTCCATCTGCTGCTGGAGTCCAACAACTTACGGATAAGTTAAAACGTGTACACAAAGTTTAACTGTCTCACTGTTTGACTCTGGGGAGAAATATTTACCCTACTTTACGGTTGGTTGCGATTGCTGTAATATGTTTGTCTGTCTGTCAGAGCTCCAGGAGGCCTTTAAGGAATTCGACTACGATGCGGATGGCTTCATCCATTACAAAGACATCGCAGACTGCATGAGGACCATGGGCTACATGCCTACAGAGATGGAGATTATAGAAATCATCCAGCAAATCAAGATGAAATGTGTGTACATATCATCTGGTTGTTTGTTTTTTATTTCCCCCTGATTGGTTCAAGCATGTGTGCGTGACTGATGGTCTCTCTGAAGTGAGTAGGTGGGAATGCCTGACTGATGTGTCTGTTGCGCAAAGGCGTGTGCTTGTATATGTGCACATTCTTTCCTACGAGTCTGTGAGGAACTGATGTTTGTCGTTGAAGTTGGGGACATTCGAGACATTTTAGCAGACTGATTAATGGCCGTCACACAGCAGGTGCAGGGGTGGAAGAGTGCGAGTCTGCATGGAGAAGTGTGCGTTTGGTCGAAATCTAACTTCCCTCTCTCTGCTCTTAATGAGTGTGTTTGTGTCTTTGCTGAATGATCAAGTATAGATTTGTGTGTGGTAAAGTTTAAGGTGAATCATCACTGCATTGATTTTTGCCAGAAGCCTAGAAACCACCTCCTGTAACACCTGCCAAGTGTCATAAACCTTCAATGGACACACAGGACTTCACTATAGGTGTGATGTTTTGAAATATCCTGATAACATGGGTGCAGCAATCCAGCTTCATCTACGCAAACACTAATTATGGCAAACGTACAATGCATTAGAACTATTTTTTTTTAATGTTCATATGAAATTGCACACAGAATTTCTTCCAAAATGCAAATTGGATTCATATACAATATTTTACCCTTGCCTTACTTGGCCTAAGACAATAAACTGTATGTAAGAAGTGGACGTCCTCACATTGACACATTGGTTTGTGGACAACGTTTTTTCTGGCAAAAAGCACTGACGACAAACATATCCCATGTGCAGAGGACAGCGGTGGGACCTGTCAATCACGAGGCAGCCATGCCCGAAAGCTTACCCTGCTTTATCGTCTATGCTGTATGGAAAAAGACTTGAAACTAGTAATTGAAACTATAAAATCATACAATGTTTAGTTAAAGTAGAGTAATTTTCTCATAGATTTCTATAAAATCCGACAGCACAGTCTCCTGAGATGAAAAATAATTGGCAACAGACATTGGCGCTCGATAACACAACCTCTTTTGTCCACAGGGGCAGCCAAAATGTACACAAAATTCTGAGTAATGGGAACATTGTTTCGGAGAGGGATGTTGCTGTTGATGCCTTGCCATTTCCAATTCTATAAACATCACATCATAACTATAAAATAAATGTAGGCAAATAGAACTAAACAAGTAATATTTTTATATTGATTGTCTAGGTGCTGGACAATTAATATCAACATGTATATTCCTCCTAAAACTCTATAGGAGACTACTATATGTGCCTGCTTTGAAAAGTATAGCCGTAACTACTTTTTTAGCAGCCTAAATAAAGTAACGTATATTGAGCCGTGAGGACAATAACACCAATAATGCAAACTATTGGCCTCAAAACAATTGCATCACATTGGATAGAGTGAGGCAGTGTTTCTCAGCTGTGTCTGACCAGCTAGTTCTTTGGCTTCACTTGATGTCCCAGTCGTAAATTATGTTCTGATCAGATGGTTAGAATAACAACAGCAAGGATCTTTGTAAAAGAAAATAGAGACAGCCACCGCTGCATTAATCTCACATTAATGTCCCCATCTGATGTGCAAAATTGCAAAACAATTGAGGTTACAGACTTGTGTTTAAAATGATTGTCAAGATTCACAAAAATAGCAAATACATCATGTTGAATAACAGGGAAATCTGTCTGAAATGATCTTTCATTGGCACTTCACCACTTGATGTAATGACACAATATGTGATGCCTCAAACTGCCTCTCGGGACTACAAATGAAAAAACTCTGGCACATTTACAGAAATGTTGTTATTAATGTGCACTGTCCCTTATCAAATAAACCAAAGTAAATAGAAAAGCATGTTATAGCTCTACCTGAAAGGGACACTGTTCATAACACCGGGGCTTTGGTGGTGGTGGTGACTACGTTTGATATTTTCTGCTATGTTGCATACTGTGTAATATGAATTATTAATCTGTTCCTTGATGCCTTAATTTGACCCATGAGGTAGAATGGAGCTTCAGACATCCCTAGTTTAATCTCTGAAGCGTAATCCCTACAGAGCCATTAATACCATGAAATCCACTCTTTCTTATATAACTAGTGTTGCACTATTAATTAAAAAATTAATAATAAAGTCCTACGACTTTTGGGAGAATCTTTTCCACTCCATGAGTATGAACCAACCCACTTAAGGCACAATTCTTCAAGGTGTCAGGAAATCCCCCCAAAGACTGCTGCCCAACAAGGGTAAAGCCAGTACTTTGAGGCAAGTATGAAAGTCCTTTGCTGCCTCCAAAATCAAGGAATAATCAAATATCATTATGAGTGGTCTTTTATGATCCTTCAGCAAGCACAGTTTGGCATAGTTTGATTTTCATCCTCAAGAGTCCTAACACTCTGAGCACTGATTACATTTTTGACCACAAAATGACCGCATGGCTATATTGGAGTAGTCTTTCACATCCACCAGACAATGAAAACCGACAGAGTCTAATGGTGGCCACTAGCAAACAGGCCTTTCTTTTGTCAAACTAATAGCATGAGTCTTCCCATTGTATCAGTCTGTGTTGATAATTAACACAGGGATCAAACAAAACAAAACAGTTTCTAACTGCATTGATGGAGACATAATGAGCGGAGAGATAAATGTATTGTCATCGCCTCCACGCACCGAGGACACTTATTAACTTTTAACACAGAAGCGTGGCATCGAGTCAATAAAGGGCCAGGTGCATAATACCTAATTACTGCATGTAAGTACAATATTGAGGAACATTATTAGTACTGCTGTTTGTACTTTTAACATTTCGATTCACTATATTTGAGACACAAATATATATATATATATATTCACTATATTTGAGAAAAACTGTAACCTGCCTGTAACCGACATGATTAACGTGGTTTTTCTCTCAGTTTAATGTTTTAACTGAATTGTGTTGTTGCTACATTTACTTAAAACATCTCAAATCAATATATATATATATATATATATATATGTATATATATTAACAATATTTGAAAGGGGTCCCTCAGTGATGAACCCAAAGAGACTTATCGACAACACCTCAGCCCAGTCAACCTGTGTGTGCGCGCGCGCACGCGCGTGTGTGTGCGTGTGCGTGTGCGTGTGCATGTGTTAGTGTGTGTCAACATCTATGCATGTGTCCTCTGTCATTCTGCAGGGGGTGGTCATGTGGACTTTGATGATTTCTGCGAGTTAATGGGGCCGAGGATGCTGGCTGAGACGGCTCATATGGTCGGGCTGAAGGAGCTCCGCTGTGCCTTCAAACAGGTGCAGATGTTTTTCTTCATTGATATTGTGACAGTACTCGTAAATGTGTTACAGGACCTTTCCTTAGAGAGTGTGAGGCTCTTGCTTGTCAACCAGTCTATGAATTTAGAGGCAGGTGTAGGGTTTAAGAAGAAAGGAAAATACTCTGATATATTGTGTTTCTAATGAAGGATGGTCCCTGCCATCCAAAGTGCCACCATATTTACATTTCTTTGACTCACATGTTAGTTTGTGCTTCATTGGTCTGGAGGAGACATTTATTGAGTTGCTCTCCTTGACGTCAATACAGAGGCAGGCATTGATTGTCACCCAAAGACAACCCTGGTGTGACGTAGTCCAAGCAGCCAAGCGAGACAAACAGAGCAATCACGTTATTTAGAAGAGTTCATCCACTGAACACAAGACAGCAGGATAGGTTTTTAATGGTTACAGCTAAACATGCTCTTCATGATTAGAACTGAAAAACTAATCACCGAGTACACGGATTAATGTATCTGTATTATAAATAAAGCCTCGGGCATTTAGTTTGACTATTTTGGTTGTTAAAAGGAAGGGTAGAAATTGGACATCAGCTGACTCACTAAAGTTATTATTGCCATTGAAGTGATAGTAAATAAATATATATATATATATTTTAAAAGTGCTTTTGATATGGAAATACAGCTTTGTACACTTCAAATTGTAGAAACAGTTTGGGACTCGATATAGAAAATCCTGTCAATCAAATAACCAACTATTTTACCGATCATGAACAGAAAGCTTTGTCACAATATTTCTATCACAACCAACAATCTCTTCCTTGGGCGACTTGCTTGATCCATCTTTATCAACAGCAGTATGAAATACACTAAGGCACCATTATTCCTCTGCTTAAAAGGTTTTACAATGCGTCCTCTACTTTGAGGAATGCAAGGTGAGTTATCTCCAATTTATCTGCAGTTTCTTTATCACATGTGCGCCATCACCAAGGTCCTAACTAGAAATTAATGTCCTGACCTTTAAATCCATGTCTGGGGATGTTGAATGAGCTTCTACTTCTGCACAGAAACCTCCATAACTTCAGAGTTTAGTTCACTCTGTGACAGATGACATTTTCACTTCATATTCACTTAAAAAGTCTGTCTCACTTCAGTACCAACACTAACACTCGACTAACACCTCGTGAGTCAGCTTCGCCCCATCTGCCACTCAAGCTGTTTTCAGACCTCGTGCAGCCACGTTATAACTATGCACTGTCAATGTACAGCTCTTCTTTGCATGCCATTATCTCGGTCTCTTGATAACTTTCTCTCCCTCTATTTCTGTCTTACTTTCTCCACCCCGATTCATCACATCGTAATCAATCTCCACCCTCCACGTCAGCAACAGAGATGTGTTCTATATACTTATTGTGTCATCTCTGATCCTCTTCATATATATGTTTCTTCTTTGCTCGATGCTCTCCACTAACCGCACGTGCTGCAGTTTGACTGTGATGGTGATGGAAAGATCACACTTGATGAGCTGAAGGAGGGCATGAAGACCCTCCTGGGGGAGAAGCTGAAGAAAGGCGAGCTGGAGGAGATCCTCAGCGACATTGACCTCAACAAAGACGGCAACATTGACTTTGATGGTGAGCGGTTGGGGATTTGGGGGGAGTGTTGGAGAGGAGTGGACAGACTCCAGGCAAAGTGTGAGAGGACATTAAAACAATGAATACAAAACCATGTCAAATCAGACACTGACACAGGGGCGATGTACAGTAGTGATGCCCAAATCAAGAGGTACTTGAACCCAGGTGCCAGAAGGAAAGATGAACAAATTCCTCACTGTATTCAACAAACAAAAAATAAAAATACAAAAACTAAATAGGACAATACATTGGGTGATGCTGAGTACATTTAAAATGCACACAGAGTAGGATTTTCCTCAAAACATTGTATAGAAACACACAAAAATATATATATATATATATATATCGATATCTGCAGAGACTCGGCCCTCTGCCTGTATTTACTTATTTTGTGGAGCTCAGGGCATTTCTGGGCATCAACCTCTAAAAAAAAACGTAGAGGAATAGTGGACACAGTGCTTAATCCAAAACAAGAGTGAATCTGGGGTTGGCGAGCACCCTACCCTCGTTGAGCCGGGCAGGAGGGGCCAACTTTGAATGGTCTGCTCACAGACCGGAACCTACAAATCAGACTTCATTGTGACTTTAAATCAACCAGCAAGCGACCCATCTTGAGTCAGTTTAGTGTGCAAATAAAAAGCAAGCAGATCAGTCAAATAGTTAAAAGTAGGCAAACCAATAACTGGTTAAAATAGATTCTTAATGGTAATGGATAACCTTATTAATGGAGAAGAAGAAATCTTTTTTAAATGATTTGCTAAAAGTAATGGATTAATGATTTTAACTTCTAACTTTCTGCCAATAACTTTTGTTATATAATAGCATACGTACAATATGGAACAGACATTTATCAGATGAAAAAGGTTGGTAACTGCTGGTCTACAGGATCTGAAGAGCGAACTAAGGAGACAAAGCAGATGGCTCAATGCACCTCATTGGAATGGGTTCAGGATGAGGGGGACAGAAGGAGAACATATATAAGAAATGAGGAGGGCAAAAGGTTGAGATGGGAAAGAAGGGTCGGTTAAGTCAAGGTGGGTTAGACGGAATTGCCCATCCGATCTAATCAGGAGTGCATTAAGCCAATCAATACACATGCCTGGACACCTGTCACATGTCACACAAAGACAAGAAACATGGGCAGCTCAAGGACAAATAAACAACACGATGGGATACAATCACACACACAGGAACACTTGCACACTTACACGTCGATGTGCACATGTGCAGGCGCCATCAACGCCACACACTTAGGTCTGTGATTATGGCCTCCATCACAAAGGGCTTAGAGGTATGATCCTGTTTGTCTTGTCTCAGCAATCCAATACATTACAGTGATCGGGAACATATGAATAGGTGTTGCAGTCCCAGAAGGGATCAATAAACAGGTGCTCCTCAATATCATCAATTAGCTGCTGGGCCCCACGTCCAGAAAACAAGCATTCAGTGAGAAGCTTGTTCCCAGTATACAGGTGGCAGGTCGAGCTCAGGTGTGAGGACGACTCGGAGCTGCTGTTCCGCTTGATTTACTTCTTTTGCAGTGAAATGCTTCGAAGGAGTATCTCAAGAGATAATGTTTGTGGCTTAGTCCGGAATTAAGCTTTACTGCTCAGTCAATTGATAGATTCACACCTACGGTCAGAAGCCTTTCAGAGCAAAGCTCTTCATGAGGACAATGGAAGACATGATTGACTGGATTGATTGAGTGAAACCTGCCTCAAGCCATCTGCAGCTGGGTTTCATCGACAGGCACACATCAATAGCCGTCTTGATTGACAAGTGAATGTGCAATAATGGCCACAGGGAGCTCAATTAAGTGTTAATCAAACTGATTACTAACATGCTCTATCTTACTTCATCAAAATAAATAAAAAACTAAAACCGTCATATTTAAATGTTGAATTAAAATGCTCCTGTATCCTTTCCACAATTTCTTTCTTTGACACATCACGTCGTCACCGCTTCGACTTTTCATTAACTCGGTGATAATGGAAACATTTTGTTATTACATCAAACCATGAGCTGTGTTTGTTTCCAGTTCACGGGCTGAAAAGGACGGTGCTGCATCCCGTGCTGTGCCTTTATGATGTGAGAGTGTCATTAGTCCTTATCGGTGGATCTGCCGCTGTCTGTGTCTCCCTCTATAGAGTTTGTTATGATGCTTTCTGCACGATGACGTCTGATGGAAGAAGATGGAGCGTACCACACTGGATGTAAGCGCGTTCTTCGTCCTGCTGTTGTAATTCTGTTTTGTAGTGACATTATGCATTTGTAATGTATGATTGTAAAAAGACACACATGTAGTCAAAGAGCTTTGTTCATATTTTCATTACAAAAGTTAAGTTTTAGTGAGTACTGAGGGTAAAGGGTGAGTTATGAAACGCTTCAATGTATGGAACAATAATGCTGCATTATCGCCCCCTTGTTGTTAGAATGTGTACAGACTCTTCAGAGCGCCAGATTAATATTCTTTACCCACAATTACATATTAACTTGAGGTTCATGGATATACAAATATATATATATATATATATATAATTTCCTCATAAATGTGTCATCTTTACTCTACATGGACTCGGTATTCTCTGCCGGTATTCACATTATAGTTTTTCCTCTACTCTATGTTCTTCTGACTGAAGGGGCTCTGTTGGGAAAATGTGATGTCACATACTACAATGGACCAAACAGAATTTAGCAACATTTTAATTAGAATCTGATATGTTTAGTATGGTTACTGTCATATATAATAAAACCACACCCACACAGTCCTGAGTTGAGTTGTTGTGTTGAAACTCTTGATAAATAATACATAGATATGTTTTAATTCATTCATAGTCAATGTTATTTAGAAATACTTGATTTGAATCCAATGTTTTGGGGCTTCAAGTGAGGTCCTCACTGTGAGGTAAAACCGCATGCCGCTAGATTGCTCAGCGCCTTCTATGACATTGATCAAGCAGTGTACACTGAGGCAGAAGTTGAAAAAAAGTGCATTTATAATTGAAAATTGATAACTTAAACATCTGTCCAAAAAGCGTCTTTACAGATGATTTAAATATAACAGCCTTGACTTGAATTGTGTTTCTTTAATATTTATTTATACACATTGTGAACAAATGGGGCCTTAAACCAACTTAAAAAATACTATTAAAACATACTTCTCACTATGGGAAAAAGGAATGGAAATAAAGCCAACATATAGTATAATTCAAATCACAATGCAAAATGGTGTTAAGGCAAACGCAGGCCTGACTGAAGCACTGCAAGTAAAGTCCTCCAAGTAAACAAAGATCAGCTCTGACTGAAGAACAACGCTCACCCATCAGTTGTATGCAAACTGTTTGTCTGGTTTTGATTTGTCAGAATATTGCAAGACCTCCTTAACAGTTGTCATACAAACACATGGGAAGAATGTACAAATAGTATTCTTACCTATAAATGAATTAAGTATATGCTGATGTAACGGGTAGCTGAATCTTTTGGTTCAGAAAACAGACAAATAATACATGAACAGAACCACTGAACCTTCAACACTTAATCCTTGACCTTCACCAGGATCTCCAAAGGTCCATATGAAACCAACGTTTTGGAAGATAAGTTGTATGTATGGTTAGTTTTGAGAGGAAGAAAAGCATTTAAAAAGCTTTGAGCTTTCAGCACTGTGAGAGTTCTTTGACCTGATGTCAGGGCAATAGAAATGGCTAACAACTTGGAAGAAACTCAAAGTGGGGAACGATGGGAAGAAACACAGATCGTCTCATTCTTTCAACAAGAGAGTCCTTGCCACTACTAAGGAGGCAGTGACGGGCGTTGTGCATGGCATGTGGGAGAAGGGAGTTAGAAAGAACGCGATGCTCAGAAGATATAGATTAATACTTTCACAAGTGTTTGGTAAACATATGCTGGCCTTAAGTTGCACTTGGTTTTGCACAAATCTCTTTTCAATGGTTCATCTAAACCATGTCTTGCTCTCACATTTTTGGACTTTCAGCATTCAGGATTTAGTTTCACAGAATTACCTCACTCCTCTACATTAACATAAATCTCAGAGCCAGCAGCCAAAAAGGTAATTTTCAAAGATCTCAACAGAGATGATTCAACACAAACTATAATATTCTTTGTGCCTCAGCGCTTCAAGAAGGTACACTAAAAGGTTGATTGTTGGATAGACTACTCTCTGTCGTCAAATTCAACAGTATCAACAAAATATTAACAAATTGGAATAGTAGCTGCTCTTCCCAGTTCCACAAGGTCATTCAAGTATGTTGTTAAGGAAATGAACAGCCTTAAGAACGATAGCAGATGAGAATAGTTGCCGTGATATTTCTCTTATTTCTTTTTAAATGATGCATCAGTGGAAGTATACCTGAGGTGGATTGGCCACTTCTCTGGTTTCAGTGATCCACAGTTCAAGGATGTTTCAACTTTGATTTTATCTTGTGGCCTTTTATAAAGAACTGTCTTGGAGATGATTAAATGGCAGAAGAAACAAAAGTGGTGTTAATACTGGGTTGCTTGAATGTCATTTAAGTCCAAAGGATTTGTGCAGGGGATGAGAAGAGGAAGCTCTAGTTGTTGGGGGTGCTCTGCAGATATGTGAGGATGTGCTGGATCTTCACCAGGCGTTCTTTGAGGCTGGTCATGGAGAGGACAGAGAGCTGGTACCGTGGGTCGATGGGCAGAACAGCCAGGAGCCACCAGCAGCACGCGGGACCATTAGGAGTTTCCTACCAGAGAGGAGGACCAGTATTAGACCTGTGTGAAAGTTGTGGAACACTTCTGCCAGAGGAATTCACGTCTGTGTCAGAATTACACAGCTGAAAAAAGCCTGAGCCAGTTTCATAATGTGCTTAACACGTCTAAGGATTTCCAGTGAATTATACACACTGTGCTACATTTTACATTGGCCATCAGACCCAATAGTTCTTCTGAATTACACCAACATTCCTAATTTTTTTTCCCTTTCTTTTTCTTGTATGGTGTGTGTGGTAGAGTTGGGAATTCTCTTCATGCCACTCTTCTGACGCAACAGGGCCGGTGGGATTAGGTATGAAGCACCCATAAAGCTCTTTAGCCTATATCGTCAATGGACTCCGCCCCTCGGTTGTCCTAAGAGTGGATCTGTAATCCCTTTCAACCCTGTAGGCTATGAGCCGGAGCTGAGCACTCACAACAACTAAGTTCTGGTATTATGACTTCTAAAGCAGGTGAATCCATGGTAATATGAGCTTCCCCTGAATGCAAGTGGGTCACAAGATGATCCATTTTTAGTCTAAGAATCGGCAGAGTCTTGCCGTGCCAGATGAGGTAATAAAAGCTTTACTACCCCTGCAGTGTTTTGAAGAAAAGTAGTGCTCGAGCTCAGTTGATACCGATAATAATAAATATAAAATATGATATATAGTGTTGCTTTGATTATCTGGATATTTGAAAAGGTTATTACTTCTTGCTCTCAACCGACTCTGCACCCCCGACTGTTGAGATGTGACATGCTGCCAAACTCACTGCTGCAGAGTATTTTCACAAATTACAAACTGTATAACTAGAATGTGCTTTACAGATAAAATGCATTATTATCATTATTGATTACCGCCTCGCAGTTGTATGCCTCAGCCAACCAGTCAAGTTGCAGTTTACATCCACGTCTGTTAAAAATGTCATCGCCTCAGAATTGTATCCTTTTAGAAATTCCGACGTGTTCAAAATTGTCACAATTAGCATATACATTATTGAGTTACGCCCAGAAATGTGTTTAGTGAGGTCACAGTGACCTTGACCTTGGACCACTATTATCAGTTCATCCTCAAGTCCCTATTGATGTTTGTCAGATTTGAAGAAATTTCAACCTGTAATTCCTGAGACACATTCATGAGAAAGCAGACAGACCGCCGGGAACCAGAATGCCTCCAGCAGCGACTATTGCTAATATCACCGTGTCTTAGTTCTTATCCCGGGAGACACCGCAGAGTTAATTAGGTACAAGGTATCATTTTCCAGTTTTCTTGTTCTAATTACTCTATCTAATACGACCAAGGACAGCCACACATTCCAACCCTCCAATATATCAGCGAGGTGCAAATATGTGCGCGTAATAAGACAGCAGATGCAAGGGAACCACTGTATTTGGAAGTAAATCCTTGATAAAAAGGAGAAAAAAAAAACATGTTTCTATTGTTTAAACATGCCCAAAGATCTGTGGGAATATGTGGCTCCGATTCAGGCATCTAAACTAATCTGGACAAGAATAGACACATCTCTACTGATGGAAGTAGAGGGTGGGATGTTTACCTGGATGTCAGCTTCTCGTTCTGGCATTGGCCCAAAGTGCTGCAGGATCTGGTTGTGGAAGTGGATCTTGAGGTTCTGGAACCAGACACGGGCCTGTTCATAGACTGCATCATGCAGCTCTTGTAGTCTCTGCAGCTCATCACTGCTCTCAACCTAATGGAAAATAATCAATCAGTCAATCAGTCACTTTTGGATTGTTTGAACTTCAAAATACATTCCTTTGAAAAGAATAGGCAATGAATGATAATGTTAAAAACAAATCTACTTAAAGTGACACCCCTCTCAGAATCAACCCCTCTAGACTTGAAACGTGGTTTCATATCTAAGACACAGATTTAGAGCAGAGTATGATTATAACAGCACAACATGCTGTTGATATCATTCAAATGTTATCGGGGTTCTTACCCTGATATCACCCAAGTGCTCAATGTCAGCAATACTGTAACCATCCTTCATTCCTCGGGACACTACCCGGAAGCGTTTTCCTCCAATGGTGTCCACTACTGACCGGCCGTCAGGGAGGAAATGGACAGTCCTGATGGTCAGCATGCAGCCAAAATCTACAAAGCTGCAGGGAAGGACACAATTTGAGTTTTGCACCAGTGGTTCCGCTGATGTCCTAAACGGAAACTCTTTTCTTAAAATGGAGATAAGTCTGGTATTAAGGTCCTGCAATATCATATTATATTTCATACAAATAAATGTGCCTGCAAGTGTGTGTTTTGCTTGTATGCTTACCCTTTCTGGGGATCATTTATACACATCCCGAACTGCCGCGTGCCCGTGTACATGCAGCGGCGAATCATGAGGCGGTAACGTGGTTCGAAGACATGCAGGGGGCAAGGCACGGTGGGGTAGGCCATGGTACACACAAAGATAGGCACATTCTTCGTCAGACTGCTCAGCGGGAGATAAGTAGAACAAATGTTTAAACTTCTGCTTCAGAAACTTCAAAAAGGATCAACATTGGAATTAACCAGGCCATAGACAGAAAGGCTTACTCAGAAAGCTCACTGGTCTCCTCCAAGTGTGTTTTAGTCCTCTCTGCAGACTCCTGACTTAAATACTGTTTGATCAGCATGTCCAAGACAGATGTCACTAAGTAATTCCTACATGCTAGATACTGGAGACAGTGGGATATGCGTTGATTAAAACAGGAAGCAAGGAACACGTGTTTTACTCAGCACAAAAAGACAAATATCCAGATTCAATACATGCAAAGAGTCTCACCTCTTTCAGGCTCTCTTTACAGAGGGGACACTGGGGCGTATGGTCCAAGCAGCGCTCCAAACAGTTTTTACAGAAGGTGTGGCCACATGGTGTAGTCACAGGCTCATAGAACAGCCTGTATTGATCAGAGATGCAACATTCAATTGTCAATTGTTTCTCCTCAGTCATTTACAAGTGTACAATGCATGTAAACTTCATTGTAAATGTCTGCTTCTGGCCCACTAGTGTGAGCTTACCTAATGCAGAGAGAGCACTCCAAGTCATTGGGGTCCAGCAGGTCCTTAGGAATACTTCTGCAGGGTTTAGCTTCGGCGACCTTGTGTTTGGAGCCTTTCACCACACCTTAAGTCAACCAAAGAAGGAAGCATTTCACAATTCATTTTCTATAGTCATTGTATAGGTTGTTGGTAAATGAGATACGTTCAATCATTTGGATTGAGTGTCTCCCCAACCTATTGTACATTATTCCTGTAAATAGTCCATATTTAAGTGTCTAATTCAGCTTAATTTGACTACCATTATATGTTTTGAGTTCTAATAAAATATATTGGTGTTAACAGAACAGAAACAGTAGAGATTTTACTTTGAAATTAAAACATTAGGAAGAACAGAAAGCAGTAGAACGGTGGCGTTGGCCACTGACCTTGTTTTTTAAGCTTGTTATTTCCAGTGTCGACAACACAGGGTTCTGTGTCCGACACCGACAGTTTCCTCTTCAGCAGGCTTCCCTTGTCCTCGTCCCCCAGCTGAGGGGCAGAGCAAACTCTCTTCAGCCCTTCCTCGCCACAACTCGAGCCATGCGCGCGTAGCGAATGAGCTCTGCCCAGACCGGGCCGCTCCAGGCTTTCCCACCGTTTCTGAATAACAAAAGAAGACCACGGTTAAGATGTTAATGATGATTCTATTATAAACCTGTGATGACAAAAAGCATTGAAGCTATTCTTCAAACAATGTGATATCATTACTCAGTCTGCTAGTACCTCAAGGCTTTCCAGATGGTTGTGTGCCGAGGCGGCGCGGACCTGGTGTTGTCTTTGGACCGGGCTCGGTGGTTGAGCTTCGGTCACGAGGGTTTTATTACGCAAGTGAGGTGACGTGTTCTGTGTCGTTTCCCTCAGGCCGACCTTGACATTCTCATCAGCGGGGGAGAGCAAGTCACACAGGATCTGTAAAAAGCATTCAGTTTGTCAGCAAGTACACAATTGTTATATTAATAATATAATCTTATATCTTATGTTTGAAAAGTATTTGGGGTGCACAAACTAAATCAAAGTTTCTGTTATTTTATAATTGCTAGGTTTAGTGGAAAAGTCGAGCACTTTAAAAACATGTTTAAACAACACGTTTTACTTTTACAAAAGCTCGAAACTTCCTCTCATCTTGTCATTTTCCATTGCATTAATTAGCTGTTTTCATTATTTGGGTTTTGGGAAGGTCTTCGAGACTATATATGGGATTAGAGGCGACACAAATTTGACATGCTATTGATGCACGCCATCTGACTCTCACACCGTTATAGATTGATGTCTCGCCTAAGCAGTGTCTCTTTCTGGTTCAGAATGATAAGGAATTCAAAACAAGAAGTCAATATAACCAGCAACCATTAACAAAAAGGTCCAATCAATTTCTGAAACTTTATACCAAGTGAAAACTGGTATGAGATGACTAATGTCATCGTGTATGATTCATTATACAATGATGATTCAGAGATGACTACACTAAACTTGAGCAGCATTAACAACTCAATGCAACAAAAAGGTATGTAGTACTGCATCCAGGGGTCAACTGTGGAGCTCTTACGTAAATACAATCATGTGGTCAATCTATTAAGTGGTACTAATGTCATTACACAGAGTCACAAGTCCTGATCCACAACTTATGCAATTCCATGACAGAGACTAAGACTGATCCCAACCGTTAACCTTATTTTCACTTGTATACATTGGATTTGCACCTCATATGTACATTATTGTAACCTGATACATTATATTGGCACTCTTCCCACTTTGTATTGCAACTGCTGCACTGCAATTACCTCAAGATGAATAAAGTTTATAGAAAGACTGGACAACCTTTGTGGCTGAGAGAAAGGCGAAATATAGACATCCGACTGTAAAAAGTGACAAATGTTTTAACTGTGAAAGGACACACCAGACATTGTTTATAAATAGATGACAATGTACGGTGTAAATCCTATTAAAATCTTTTTTTTCCCACTGGCCGTCACTCTGATGAACAATGAATCAGACACCTCCATCTGCACTATTTGCAGTATGACCACTTTCTGCACTAACATCCCCAATTCATTGTCACTGTTGTTGTTTTTATATTGTACATACCTGTTGCTACTCTGTTGTCTTTAATGTCTTTTTATATTCATCTTGTTATGTAAATTACATGTATGTACGACGAGAGCGTACGTTTAACCGGAGTCAAATTCCATGAAAGCTAATTCGGACTTAAGGATTTCTTTCTCTTCCCACATTGTCAGCAGACTAGTCATAAGTCCTTTGACTTAATTTATCGAACCTTTTCCACTTGTCTCTTAGCACCGGGGAAGTCCTCGTCTACAGCCAGGCAGTGGAGGAAGACTTGGAGAGACTCGTCGACTTGGCCCATCTCGTGCAGCACCATAGCTTTCCTAAACAAAGCCTGAAAGGAAGGACGGAAAGAGAAAAGTTATACTTCTGTACCAACAGTTGTGTTTCAAAGTGTATTCACTCTCATGCAATGTCCATCTTTAACAACAAAACTCTTGATGGCAGGTGTTCATGCTTTACATGCATCTTAAAAACAACGGATTCCAAAATATGCTGAACTGTTTTTAAAAACAGACAGACCACCATTTTCTTAAACTCAAAGAAGTCTCTATGAAATACTTCAATGTTGGCCAATAAATCCATATGACATATGCATGGCATACTTTTCACTGTGAATAATAATATCCAACGCTTCAACACAGACATTTGGTCTCAAATGTAATAGTGAATGTTTGCTTAATCACTGCATTCTGAATTGTGGTCTAGAAAACCTTCTTTAATCACGATGCTCTTGTAACTACTTACCCTCTGAAAAGGCCTTTTATACAACACAAAAAATGGCTGCTTATTAAAAATAGGCTTGTAACCACAAAAACAAGCAAAGCCAATCCTAAGAAATGATTTTTAGACTGGGATGAATTCAGCTGCTAAGAAACACAGCAACGTTTCACCTTTAAGTGGGGCGACTGTGGGTCAGTGGTCAGTGGTTAGCATGCCTGTCTTTCAATCAGGGGGTTTGCAGTTCAATCCCCGCCCTAGTCGATGTGTCCTTGAGCAAGACACTTAACCCTGCATTGTTCCCTGTAGCTGTGTCTACAGTGTATGAATGTAACATGATTGTAAGTCGCTTTGGATAAAAGCGTCAGCTAAATGACATGTAAACTAGCATAAAATGAATTTGTCACTAAGCTCCCATGACATGACAAATGAGGTGTTCACCGTCTGTGGCCTTGTGTGTGGCAATCTTAAAATACAGTTTATCTTCATAATGACTGGCGGACTAATATATCAGAAAAGAGTGACTGGCAGACTCTCCTTAGTAAATGCAAGTGAGCATGCATACACAACCTGGATATGCCAGGCAGAGATTTGGTGCCTAATCGGACATTGATTTTCCTCTTATCAAAATACCAAAAGTGACCACATGCCTAACAGAATACAATTCAATCCAAAATAACATTTCTGTAGCATAGGATCACAATTGACTGCAGTGTCAGTGAGCGACTTACCTCAGCAGAACAGGGACTACTTTCTGTGTCCTCCAAAGCCAAACGGTACAGTTTGAGAGCCATGTATGCCTCCGCCCGAGACAGTCGTGCTGCGGCCATCGTCTCTGAATCTGCAGGAGAAGTGGGGAAGAAAAATCTTTATTCGCGATGAGAAAAGGTTTTTATTTGAGTGTTCATCTTTAGATGTCAGAAAGCACATTCTTTTAGTTTAAACAAATATCATTCAAAAATAAATGTCTTATTATCAACATAACACAAGATACACCATAATATTAATAATATTGACTAGGTTAAACTGTCTATAATTTATTGAGGAAACCTCCAACATGTTCTACTTGCAAGGGTAGGTAGTGTTCAACTCAAAAGAAAGTTTTTTTCTGTCAGTTCACATGTCATATGCTACTTAGCTACATGACACGCAAATAATTTCAGGAGATATGAT
This sequence comes from Cyclopterus lumpus, assembly GCF_009769545.1. Lineage (NCBI taxonomy): Eukaryota > Metazoa > Chordata > Actinopteri > Perciformes > Cyclopteridae > Cyclopterus > Cyclopterus lumpus. The sequence goes on from NC_046966.1 coordinate 15,156,973, forward strand.
GGATTATCTATGCCAAATATGCATGATAAAGGAGGAACGTTGTTTGATCAATTGATTTCTTGGAAGAACATCTTTCCAGAATCTGTGAAAATATTACATTAAAAAGGGGCCACAAGTACTGGCATGTAGTCAAAATCAATAGCAAACGATATGAGGCATATTAGCCTAATCCAACTCGATGGTTAAAGTATTTTGGGTTTTACAGTAATTAAGTATAAACGTGTCCATGACTTTCAATGAATGTGGATCATGTTAAAAGCAGACATTTGACATTCCTCAACTATGTCACTTAGTTTTGAGTCTCACCATTCCAAATACTGTATTAAACCCACTTGTCTCAGTGAGAGGTAAGTTAATTGTTCTGATGTTAGCAGATGCTAATGTGAGCAGGACCACAGGCAGTTTGCTTCCCGGGTTTTCTGCAGCTCTGAGGACCAGAACTGTCAAAAGCAATCTTTTACTAACTGCCACCGTGTGCATCTTTGACCCGATGTCAAGTGACTGTCTTGTCAGAAAGGTCCACACCAGTTACCCTCATTTGACCTCGAAATAACATGTATAACTTCTTTTTTTTCTTCTTACATTATTGTGGGCATTTTCAACTGGACAGTAAAGGCAGACAGGAAATAGCGGGTATGACATGCCTCAAAGGTCCCAGGGCAGAACCAGTGGGCGCATAACCTTAGATCCTGTACACTGTAGACAATCAGTTAGTGCCCTTTTTGTAAATCTAACTGAGTAACTTAATGCAGGTACACAGTGGATTGTGTAACCACATTTTGCAAAGGCATGTCGTGTTTATACAGCCTTTCCACAGTCCCGATCTGTCATTGAGCAAATATTTTGAGTTATAAAAAAAGGTAAATGTTGAACTCTTAAATGTTGTCAGTCATTTCATTGATGTCAGGGTCACTGAAATTCTTATAACGCAGAAGTGTAGCCGACGTCTTTGACTCAATTTCCAAGGTACAAGTTACAGCAGCATTACATTTGTGTTACATCATTTGACCCAGATTCCATGGATGCCTTCCATAAACTCCCATAAACTGGGTGAAAGTCCAGGACCATTTCCAGCCAAACTGTCAGACAACCAGACATCTATTGTTCTGGGTGTGGGCAATTAGATGTGAATCTGCTCAGTGGTTAGCAGGTCCAACCTTTAATCAGAGGAGCTGCATTTCGATCCCCGGCTCTGCTAGCCCATGTCGATGTGTCCTTGAGCAAGACACTTAAACCCAAATTGCTCCCTGTAGCTGTGTCTACGGTGTAAGTCGCTTTGGATAAAAGCGTCAGCTAAAATGAAATGTAATGTAATCAATCTACACTGTGCTGCACATTGGGCCTCCCAAATGTCACATTATGATAACAATACATAGAAATGCCATTTACAGCTCATAACCACCTGGTTTGAGGTTATTTGGGATTCTGCGCAAGTGTAACAAAACTAAACTAGCAACTACTTTCTCGAGACCCTAACGCAGGCAGGCCATGATAACCACAACACTTCATGCTCTTTTAATCAGGGAACTGGTCAGTGGACAAACAGGTAGTGTCCAACTTCAGGTCACTTCCACTGGAACAGCTTGGTGCCTTGCTCAAGGGCACTTGAGATCATTGTTGTGAATGGTGAAAGAAGCACAAGCTTTTGCAACAATTACTGGGATATGCCTCGAGCTGCCACAAAACACTGACTTGTTAACTGTAAATCATTTGAAACAAAGATAGCTTCGTTTCTCTCACTGCATACACGTTAGGATCTGTTACAAAGAGTTAACTCACTGCCCGGCCGAGGCTGGACCACCGGCCTCATGAATGGCGCATTTGTGCTCATGTGAAACGTACGTGTACGTATGAAAGTAGCTCACGACGGCCATAATAGTTACAACATCCAAATGTCCTTTAGTAAGTTACAAAACATGCCTCACTGCGTGTCACGACTTACGCAACTTGCGCTGTGTCGCGCATGCTCAGTTTGTGAAATTTCATAAGCAGGCTCGACTACAGCTTGTGGGAGGAGGCTGGCAACAGACTGGTAAAACCGTTACTGGTTTTCAAAATGTGGGTCAGTAGAACTAACTCGACCCTGGTCCCCGAACAATAAAACAACAGACTGCTGTATCATGTGCAAATGTCTTCTTTCTACACGGAAACGTCCCAGTGACAATTCATGTTCCTGGTCATGCTCACTGAGAGTGCGCAGCGGACGCATCACCGGAACACACCTCCGCTTCTGAAAACATGCACGGAGGCTCATTTTGTTGTAATACTCACCACCCTGGATGACATCGGTAGCTAACGACACGGCTTCGTGGTAGCGTCTTCTCCTACAGAGCTCGTCCACTTCGCACAGCGTTTTCGACCTTTTCAGCTCGTCGGGGAACCATTTGTCTAAAAGTCCGCACAGAATGACGTTCGCTTTCTCCTCGCCGCCGCCGACGGCCGCGCTGCACAGCTTGCATTTGGAGAGCAGCTGTCTCTGTAAGCACCTTTTACAATACGAATGTCCGCAGGCTATCGTCACAGGTTCGCCTAAAAAGCGGTGGCAGCTGGGGCAGTCGAACACGTCCTCCTCGCGGCTCTCCTCCGAGTCCCGACTGCGACACGAAAGTGAGTGCGGCCCGGCCGCTTGTCTCTTGAAGTTGCGGAGGATACAGTCCACCAAGGTGCCCAGTTGTTCCGGTTGCACGGGGCCGTACCGCATAGCCACCGAAAACAGGTCAATGGCTTCTTTCAGGCAGTTTTTCGACGCCAGAGCTTTGGCTTTTTGTAGTATAAGGGGATGGTGGTCCTGCTCTTCCAAGACGTTGTCCGAGTCAGCGCCGATGAAGAAGGCGCTTCTCGCACCCTGCGCGTCCTCCACTTGCGGTTGGAGCGACATTGCAGCGTCAAAATATAGAAAAATAAAATGTTATGTAGATTCAGGGTTTCTTCTCTTAACGTGTCTACTCATTTCTATAGCTGCTGCGTTCCTTCACAGTGTAGAGGACCGACTTTCCCGTAGACACACGTTTGTTAGATTAAAAAAAAAAAACACCGTCACGTGAACAGCAAACTCGAGCTCTGATTGGTCAGGACGGCGTGGTTACAAAACCTGCGCTCGAAAGTTTCATAACTGCGGAAAGGACGTAGTGAAGTTGATGGAAACTGGGCCAGTTTACAGCGCACCCATTTGTCCCAGACTCCTCTGCTTCTGAAATCCCCCAGGTTGCACCAGCAGGCGAATATAAAACAAAACTATATAATAAAAACATGTAATACACGTCCTTGGTCCTTTTTATCAATTGTGGAGTTTTGGGGAGTGGTCAGAAAACTGACACTCTCATAACCGGTTATGTAATAGGATGTTGTCACACCCAAGTTACCATATGTATATTATCATTGTATCTTCCCTGTCTGCCTTTAATTATGATATGAACTATCACGTGTTTCACACACACCTTTAATTGTGTGCACCTCCTGTTTGATTTAGCACAATTTGCACAAATAAAGAAAGTACAATAAACATTGCAATACCTCCATGGCCTGTGAATAGTGTGTCTAGTATTTTAGTTATTTTAATATTTTTTTGCAAACATGAGCCTTCTACTTGCTGAAGAATAGAGGATCCTTGCATTCACTTTATGTACTGCAGTGTGCTCTAAAGTGTCTAAAGTATTTGCATGTAGGCCTACTCTTGGGTTTTTGTTTAGTTTTGTTATCATCTTTGTACAAAGTTACAGAGTAAACATATACATATTAATATTAAGTATGAAAAATGCACAATATATACAATACAATAAAATAGCATAGCAGGTCATATTAAAGTTAAGAAAATTAAATAATAAAAAAAATGAAAAGTGTATACAGTGTATCTAAGTGTATACGCAGTATATACCGTGAAAGTGGTGCAAGGGTTATTGATGTTGATTCAATTGGAGGATCTGGACAGAGGTGATTTAGTATTGTATTGTCATCTTTGTAGTATCTTGTTGCCACATTTTTTGGACATCTTACTTTTCTGTATAGTATGTTACATGTGGTTGTGTGCTTTTATGTTGTGGTGAGCCAAAGATTTTAAAGTTGTATTCTATTCTATTTATTATAATTTTCATATGAAATGTTTGAATAGTGTAAAGTCCAAAAATGGCAGATTGTTCCTTCAACTTAAGCAGTTATTTTCTGCCTCTTGACAGAAGTCCTTACAATCCTCCTTCCCAAACCAAGTATAGTTTAACCACAATATATGCATACTGCATATCTGCTGTCACAACACGTTGAACTGGCTGTCACAACACGTTGAACTGTCTGCCACCTCCCATCATCACCTGCCATCGCCTGGAGGAATGGGCTACTGATGGGCAATAACCACTAATTTGCTTTGTGCAATACAGAAGACATTCAATAAAAAAAAATAAGAAAGCAATTGACATTCCACGAATATCGTGGTGTCTTGATACAGTTGCAGACAGTCCATCAATGAACAGACAAATAAAACAGATCTAGTGTTTTTAAACTATACTTCAAACAACCAACTGATTTGAAGTCCTAAACACAGCTCTGGTTTTAAGGAAACACGCAATGTGCTGTAGGCGACCTCTGTTGTTATGTGACAATTTCAAATGAATGAGGCATGAAAAGTTGTACTTTAATTACCACAAAATCGAGACAGTACTGTTGAAACCCCAAACAGCAGAAGAATAACCACAAATTAAAGAGCAAAATAACCAAAATCAACAAAATAAGAATACCATTATTCTGCAATTGCTATGTTGATAAATTGTGAAATGATTTGCTTTGCTGTAAATTGTAAGCTTAAACCAGGCATACTGGGAACAATGTTGTCTTGTGAAGTCACAATACAAAAAAAAGATCAGTATTCCTGCCTCCGTCTATTAAATAATGTATTTTGTGCCTACACGGTTGGACAGCCTTTGCATAATGAAGTTGGGGTTGTATGAGGACAAACAGGGCTGGACAAGAAACAGCTTTGTATCGTGTGGAAGGAGCCCGCCCTCTAGTGCTCAAGGTGGTCCATGACTGCAATAAAACAATCGGGCAGTTGTATTGGAGTCCGTAACATTTTACAGAATGTTCCTTGAGGAAATGTATCAACTATTAAGGGTTCACAGCTCAACACAGCCTAACACAGCCTAATACAGCCCAATACAGCCCAACACAGCCTAATACAGCCCAACACAGCCCAACACAGCCTAATACAGCCCAATACAGCCCAACACAGCCCAACACAGCCCAACACAGCCCAATACAGCCCAATACAGCCCAACACAGCCCAACACAGCCCAACACAGCCCAACACAGACCAACACAGCCCAACACAGACCAACACAGCCCCATACAGCCCAACACAGCCCAACACAGCCCAACACAGCCCAACACAGCCCAACACAGCCCAACACAGCCTAATACAGCCCAACACAGCCCAACACAGCCCAACACAGCCTAATACAGCCCAATACAGCCCAACACAGCCCCATACAGCCCAACACAGCCCAACACAGCCCAACACAGCCCAATACAGCCCAATACAGCCCATCACAGCCTAATACAGCCCAACACAGCCCAACACAGCCCAACACAGCACATCACAGCCTAATACAGCCCAACACAGCCCAACACAGCACATCACAGCCTAATACAGCCCAACACAGCCCAACACAGCCCAACACAGCCCAACACAGCCCAATACAGCCCAACACAGCCCAACACAGCCCAACACAGCCCAATACAGCCGATCACAGCCTAATACAGCCCAACACAGCCCAACACAGCCCAACACAGCCCAACACAGCCCAACACAGCCCAACACAGCCCAATACAGCCCATCACAGCCTAATACAGCCCAATACAGCCCATCACAGCCTAATACAGCCCAACACATCCCTATACAGCCCAACACAGCCCAATACAGCCCAATACAGCCCATCACAGCCTAATACAGCCCAACACAGCCTAATACAGCCCAACACAGCCCAACACAGCCCAATACAGCCCAACACAGCACATCACAGCCTAATACAGCCCAACACAGCCCAATACAGCCCAACACAGCCCAACACAGCCCAATACAGCCCATCACAGCCTAATACAGCCCAACACAGCCCAACACAGCACATCACAGCCTAATACAGCCCAACACAGCCCAACACAGCCCAACACAGCCCAACACAGCCCATCACAGCCTAATACAGCCCAACACAGCCCAACACAGCCCCATACAGCCCAACACAGCCCAACACAGCCCAACACAGCCCAATACAGCCCAACACAGCCCAACACAGCCCAATACAGCCTATCACAGCCTAATACAGCCCAACACAGCCCAACACAGCCCAACACAGCCCAACACAGCCCAATACAGCCCATCACAGCCTAATACAGCCCAACACAGCCCTATACAGCCCAACACAGCCCAACACAGCCCAACACAGCCCAACACAGCCCAACACAGCCTAATACAGCCCAATACAGCCCAACACAGCCCAACACAGCCCAATACAGCCCAACACAGCCCAACACAGCCCAACACAGCCCTATACAGCCCAACACAGCCCAATACAGCCCAACACAGCCCAATACAGCCCATCACAGCCTAATACAGCCCAACACATCCCTATACAGCCCAACACAGCCTAATACAGCCCAATACAGCCCATCACAGCCTAATACAGCCCAACACAGCCCTATACAGCCCATCACAGCCCAACACAGCCCAATACAGCCCAACACAGCCCAACACAGCCCAACACAGCCCTATACAGCCCAACACAGCCCAACACAGCCCAACACAGCCCAACACAGCCCAATACAGCCCAACACAGCCCAATACAGCCCATCACAGCCTAATACAGCCCAACACATCCCTATACAGCCCAACACAGCCTAATACAGCCCAATACAGCCCATCACAGCCCAATACAGCCCAACACAGCCCAACACAGCCCAATACAGCCCATCACAGCCTAATACAGCCCAACACAGCCCAACACAGCCCATCACAGCCTAATACAGCCCAATACAGCCCATCACAGCCTAATACAGCCCAACACATCCCAACACAGCCCAACACAGCCCAATACAGCCCAACACAGCCTAACACAGCCCAACACAGCCCAACACAGCCCAACACAGCCCAACACAGCCCAACACAGCCCAACACAGCCCAACACAGCCCAACACAGCAACAAAAATAAACATAACATGAATTAATTAATTAATATTAAGAATGAAAATGAAAAAATGCACAATATATATACACTGCAATAAAATAGCAGAGCAGGAGATATTAAATTTAAGAAAAATTAAATAATAAAGAAAATGCAAAAATGCGTATACAAAAATGTATACGCATTTCCTGGGTTTTGTGTATTCCTATCATGAGGTTATGTTTATAGCCCATTGGCGGCCATGTTTTTTCCTAAAATGTATTTAAAAGCTTTGTTTAACATTTTTATTTATTTATTTAACTTAATTAAAAACAACCTAGCTTTCTGATGAAACAAAACAAAACAAAACAAACAGAAGCAATTCAATATATATTTCCATGGCGTACGTGTATTTGGTGTCGGATTACTTAAATCGATGTATTTTAAGTGAGAGTGGAACACCAGAGTGACTAAGAGATGCCTGTGACGTGGGTACACGTTTTATTCCAAACCACCACCAGAGGGCAGTGTTGTTCTGTAAAATAGACTTTACGTTGTGACTCGTAGTCAAGAAGTAACAAGGCGTTAGCTGGACGTGCTCAATATCACATGGGTTAATTAAACACAGATAATAATTGAAGGATAGCAGATAAACAGCTTCAATATAAGAAGGATGTACAGACATGGCGGTATGTTCTCGTCATGCCACACTCACACATGCAAATGTGCATACAAACATGAACATGCACTGCTATATTTGGAGTTGTACGCCAAACTCCTTTTTCTGGAGGACAAAAAGACAGATCTGTCTTTCCTTGCTTGATAGCTTTACTTCCAACCGTTGGAATTTCTGGAATATGGAGATATGATGAGGAATGATATGAGGTCAACTGTATAAACACTGACTAAATTATCTGTTGTTCTTTTCCATGTTGACTCTTCAAACTCTGTGTTATCAATGATGAGATACCATTTATGTTGCCACAACAATAGGATGTAATGTAACAGAGCATGCCCATCCACATGAAGAGGAGTAGCCCAAAGCATTCCTGTCATGTGTGACCCGACATGTAAAACAATCTGTAATAAGGAGGATATTGCTGGTGGTTTGTTCATACACCTGGTGAATGTGCATTGAAAACTAATGAACATGTGCAAGTACATGCAGAAAAATGTGTTTGATTTGTAGTATTTAACTAGTGTATTGACCTAACCTGCAGTTGGTTGAAGCCGACTTTCATCTTTTATTCTTACTGCAGCCTTTACATCTTTTCAAGCAACACACTAGTTGTGCTGATAACCTCTGTTCAGGAGGAACAAAAGGGGGAAGATCTTTAATTGTAAAAAAATAAAGTATTTAAGTAAGTATTTCATTAAAATCCCTCCTGGTTTGTGTCCAGCAATAACATTCATACTGTTCTGTTGCAAAATGATTACAACATTTTTGATAAATGCATGACAAACTGGAAGAAATGCACGCACACGCACGCACTCATGCACGCACACGCACCCACCCACCCACCCACCCACCCACCCACCCACACACCCACACACACACACACACACACACACACACACACACACACACACACACACACACACGCACACGCACACGCACACGCACACGCACGTTCGTTTGCATTCATTTATCAATGTGGGAAACCTTCTGCGTCTGATTCTCAAACAACGAGGCAGAAACGCAGCCCTGGGGCTGACCCTATCTTGCTCTGCATAATCTCCTCGAGGTGTTTGTGTTCCCAGCAAAATACATACACATGTGCATGCAGAAACATACCAGCAATCATAGTGAGTGTGGCCAGACACTAACAGAAGAAGAGATAGAAAAAAAGAAAGAGATAAACAGAATTAGCCTGTAAAGGTTTACTTTTCATCTGTTATTCAAACAAAAGGGAAGACAAATCTGTCAAATGCACATTTCAAGTTCAAAGGCGAAGACATGCCCACATCTGTGGTTTCGTGTTTGACTCTTTTGAGGCTTTGGGTAATCTCTAGTTCCTGAATACGTGATAGTTCATGGTCCAAAGCAAGAGTATTGAGTTATATAAATACACAGACCAGGTTTATAGATCATAAACATGTTCATAGAAAATAAGTGTTTTGCTCCTACATGTGGCTATTTCTCATTTTGTCAAGTGATTAATTAAAAACATAATGGGGAACATTGGCCTCCGCTCTGACCTCTTCTTCTCTGCATGACTGCGCCCCTCGTTGTTGAGTCTGCCGGATCCAGACCAGGCCAGCTGTGGGGAGTCGGATCACCATCTACGAAGCCAGTTGGTACCCCGAATGCATACAGCTCAATCATAAACGTACTGGTGTGGAATGAAGGTTAGACACGGAAAGAGGTGGATATGACGGTGAGGAAAATCCAGTTAGTCTGGATCTGAGAAGGTGTTAAAACCCCAGAACTAACTGTAGTGTAAACAAATGACAAATTCATCATTTCTTATTTTAATACATTTAATAGTGCACTTTGATTAACCTGTACAGAAATAATATTAATAAAAAAGATAAAACATTTGTTCATTTCTGTAACACAAAGCTTAACATTTACAATAAAATAAAATGGTATGATACAAAACAAACATATATCTGAGGTATAAATATATTTGTTTTAAATTAACTAATTGTCATGCGTTATTATTTGGCGGAGACACAGTTAAAGGTACGAACGTTTACGATATGAACAATGGCGTAGCGAATTAATCATACAACTCAACACGAAATATGCGCGCCCTCAGATTGAAGCGTGAGTGTTATGAATGAAGAAGGTCATGAGGACCTAAATCTCTTACTTCTTTTTAAACACTGACACGACAGTACAGAGAAAGAAGCTTACACAAAGATCGTTTTCCTTCCTTTGAAATCACACAAACATTCAATCTGCCCTCTTCTTTACAGTAAAACCTGTAAAATCTCCACCTTTATAAAAGGCCCATTTTGTCTGTTTACTTCTCATCTTTATATGACTAGCCGGAGGTTTCTGTTGCAAGTTAGAACAGTGCATTGTTGTTGTCTGTTCTCATGTACATCAAAATTATTGTGAAATCAATATTTGTCTTATTTTTCAAAACCTATACAAGTCCATCCTTAAACAATAAAAAAGTGAATTGACTGTGCTCTTGAGGAAAAGCTCAATATTTGAAAGCTACTTGTTTTAGCTTCTTTTTTAAAAATTTGGTCCATTAATATAGCTAGATCTGTTGGTATTAAATTCTAGCTTTGTTGGTGTGATCCTGTAAAATATGCAACATTCCTTGTCTCGGTCACAACCACTTCCTTTGACTGTTTCTATTATGTTTCTACTATGTCATGTTGCTAGCACAGAAACTCATGTTGCCCTCGCATCTTCAAGGGCAACATGAATGGATGTATATGTGTATGTTTGGAAATGAGGCCATTTCTTTGCTAGTTCACTCTCTTTTTGGTGTGCCAGCCACCGATTCTCATCCGTCTTTGACTTCCTCTCCTGAAACACTTAAACCCTGCTATCAGCCACCTGTCATCCCACTCTATCCCGCCTATTGTCTCTATACTCACTCTGCATATTACCAGCAAATTCACATCTTTCTTCACTCATGGATCCATCAATCAACTGACCATAATATTGTCTATATTCCTCCTGTGCCATGCTGTAACACAATAACGGGACAGAGCTAACACAAGACAGACACATACCACGACTGTGAACAGAATACTGTATGTACACATTATGCTGCCACTGGAAAACCAGTGGGAAGAATATGTATCTAATAACCGTTTGTTGCTTTGAACACGCACACACACACACACACACACACACACACACACACACACACACACACACACACACACACACACACACACACACACACACACACACACACACACACACACACACACACACACACACACACACACACACACACACACACACACACATGCTTCTCAGAAGCTACAGCACCCTTTGGATCACATCCTGTATCAGCGACATCATGTCTTTTGGCCCAGATAAGTTTTTTGTGTGTCACAAGTCCTCTTGGCAGCACACTGAGCGCCCAAACGGAACAGTTTTAAACGATGATGTCAGTCTGTTGTCACAAAATCAAAGCAAAACATTCCTTCAATCCAGGATCCAGGATTTGTCCTTAAAATCTGACTATAAAGAGGCTTGCACCCCATCTTCCTCTCTGGTGGAATGAGTCATTTTGAGTCCTCTGTCGAATCCAAATGATGTTTCAAAGGCGCTGTTGTCCAAATTGCACACTGCTTTCTTATTTGTCCATGGGCACTGTGAATGAGTCACGTATCCGCGCCACCTCAGCAGCGCACAAGTGTCCATATAGTTTATTGTACCACTCTGGGAAACGACCCCTGAAAGAAAACAGAAAAGGACATGTTGTTAACTACAAAACATTGAGTGACCAAATAACTCGGACTAATTTTAATCCACTAATTGTCCATGCTCCGGTCAGTCATTCGCACACCTGCAGTCGTTCCTGGAAATATGTGTGAGTCTGGATTTGTTGGTTCCACAGGGCTCGATGAAGTAGCGAGAGGTGAGGACATTGGTCCGGACGCCCACAACACGTGCGCCTTCATGGTCCACAGATGTACACACCAGTGCACACGCTCCCTTCGGCAGGTCCGTTACCCACGTTCTGGGAGGGAGAGTAACGAGTGGTTTGGATTTTATTTTTAAACATGAAATCGGAGCAGAACATCAAACAAGATGAAGACAAAGAGAGAAGTGAGACGGATAGGGAGGAAGAGGACAATGTCTACCTGAGCACCAGGTGGTCTCTGGTGGGATGTGGTGCCATGGTATTCCTGACATACTGGTAGACCTCTGTCCTCTCATCCAGGGTCTCCACCACCCGGCTCTCCAGCAGGTCCTCATCCCAGTAGCCCTGCTCCCGCAGCACTCGCATGAGAACCTCCTCAGGACTCGCAGGCACCTCCACGGTCACCTTCCACAGCCGCAGTGGAAAACCATCATGCACCTGGAGAAATATGTGCAAAGACAACTTGACATGCTTTCTTTTTTTCATGAAAATTCTCCTTCTGCATCATTTATTTGATCTGTGCAAGAGATGACAGGAAATGAGCAGAGAGAGAAATCTGGAACGACACAAACTGGGGTTGGATGCCTGAAGGTAATCTAAGTTCACATGGATAATTGAATGGTACGATAAACTGTGTGAGATGTTAAATACTGGAAATCACTTATTTTTTATATACACTTCAAGTATCTTATGCAAGTGTTTGGAAGCTTTACAGAAATTGTAATTGGTATTCCAGCCATTATTCAGTCAGGCTGTGTTTCAAAACCTCCCAATGCCCATTAGCCAAGTCAGCTGCTTCGTTCTGCTATCAGATAATAAAGAACAATCTGGGCCTTGTGACTGGAGAAAAGATAACCTCCTCATACAGGGCCCTTGCACACTAGACACCGGAAATGTAAGCTTGGGATAATGGCGAGCTTGTGTATGTTTGTGTGTCTATGTCAAGCTGATGTCATTCTGGGATAGAGTCCAACACTGTGATGGGAATGAGAAGCTAAGGGCCAGGCCAGTTTCACACGGATGTGTCTCCATACAGGAAACACTAATGGCTGGGTTTTCCACTCGATATTTAGAGAAGCAGGAGAAAGGGAAAGTCAGAACCAAAGAGGAAAGGAGAAGAAGGAACACAGATAGTTGTGTGCTTTAATGGTGAATGGTGAATGGTGGCTAAAAGGCAGATTGACAGATGATCTGTCTCTCTCTCATTAAATCATCTTCCATGAATCTTATTATTTTCGCCCTTGAACACAATGAAAAAAGTATATTTCTCTTCCTAAAATTAACTAAAGAGAGTTGATGAATAAACCAGTGGGCTCACCTTCCTACAGGCAAGTTCTGCATGCTCAGGTGTGGAGCAGCTGTCGTAACCTTTAAACTTGTCCTTGGCGTCTTTGAGGAGGGCGTCTAGGCTTTCCTGCAGGCAGACCCTGTAACCTCCCGGCCCGGCCTCCTCACCGGCGAGTTCCTGCAAGCGGCGCGGGAGCAACGCCTGCTCCACATAGGAGTTCCTGCAGCGATTCATCTCCTCTGGCATCTGTGTGAAAGGAGGAGAAGGAGGACCATGAGAGCCAGGCCTTACCTTTCCATTGGTTTCTGGAGGCCGTGTGACAATTTGATTAGGAAGTAAATGAGATTTAATGTTAAGACTTTTCAGGAGTAATTGTATACATCTTAAAACTTGTCTGAAGGGGATATTTAAGTTATAAATGTCCTATGATAAGCGTATTCAGCCACTAAGACTCTACTCAATGTTGTGTGTTTGTCTCGACTCTGATTGCATCAATTCCCCCTCAATTAATGGAAAACTGTATTACGCGTTGAAGGATGGAAACACACCACATCCTACTCTCATCTCCTTGTTTGCCTAGCGATATTGATGTCTAAGAAAATAATTTTCATTAGATAAGAAAAGGTTTTTTGAAAATGGAACGCAAATTACAGTCAAATTATTTCATAGGTCATCTTCCATTTATGAACCACCACTGGCAAGTATATCTAATGAGAAGAAGATCATTTGTGAGGTAATCAAGTTTATTTGTTGTGTGATGTGAAAATAACAGGAAGCCAGGAGGCAATCTAATGAAACTAAAACTAATGACCCACCGCATGCAGCCTCTGAGCATTTACTGTAGCATGTCAGAGAAGACTGCACTGGGCACAGCAGACAGTTGAGGCTGAAAGGGATTTATATTGGATTAGTAATAGTGTAGTTTTATGATTATTTCCTGTGTATCCTTGTGGACACAGAACCAAACTGGATGAGTCACTATTTTGTATTTTAAATCCTTTCACAAATGCTTAAGTTTGGTTTAACTGAACAGAAACATGAAGTAAGTCCAGTTCTACAAAACAGAAGGATGGCTTGCACATTTACTTTATGCAACATAATAATATAATAACAGCAGCATAATATTGCTTGCGCATATGAAATTAATTAGATCAATGTAACTGGGACTCCGTTTGTTTGCAGGACAAACACAGGGAAACAATGTGAACCAGAGGTGACTTTGGTCATTCTGTTCGCAATCAGGCCTTCATCGACTTAATTCATCAATATCTCAATCAGTAAACCATTCAGAATGTATCTTTTTGTTTACATGTTAATTTTAATTTCAAACGTGAAGACGTTGCTGTGTTACTTCCTGGTGTCTACTACTGACCCGGAAGAGTTTGCTGCACTCCTGAATCATGTGTGCCAGGCCATGAGTGGCAGCCAGGTTCTCATTCAGGTCTCTCTGGTCCGGCTTTCCCAGTGTCTGCTTCCTGTTCATCACCCTTTGATCAAGGCAGAGAGGAAAAGAGGACGACGAGATTAGTAACAGCATCCATCATCGCGCGATAACGGGAGTAAGCGCGGGCAGAGGGTTGAGGTTGGAAATAAAGAAATAAATGTCGTCGGTTACATCTAATGAACCCTCTTCTAGCTAAACGTGAAACAAAGTATGCGTTTTTTAATTAGGTACAGATGTTTATGTAACCTTGCTATTTCCTCTGTCTCTCTCCCCAACTCCCATTTCCAGCTTAACTCTCCCCTTCTCTTTTTCTACCCTCCATCTGCAGTATCCTCTTCTTTTGTTTCTTTCGATCGACCCTTTCCTGTTTTGAGAATGCACGACATATTACATGTTATGTAAACTGCTAATACAATCACTGTGCCAGCGATGGCCATCAAAATAAAGTTACACTTTAAGCTAATTAAAGTGGTGTGGAGGCACACACACACACACACACACACCGTGGCGAGGAGCTCTCCTTGCGGCGCAGGGTGTTGAGGTGGAAGAGGGACGGGGCCAGACAAACAGCCAGGTTGGTGGGAGTCATCTGGTTCTCAGACACGCTGGCCGTCACATCGCTCAGCAGACACAGCAGCGTCCGCAGCGCCTCGCGGTTCTCATCGGGCAGCAGCAGCACGGCAGCACGCGCTGCCTGCAGACGGAGCTCCTTCGGCATGTCTGGAGAGGAAGAGGGAGGACGTCATGGCTCTCTTTTTTATATAACAACGACTGATGACCACAATCATGCTTCAGGTTGAGGGGATGTCATGTAACAGTGAGTCACAGAAGGATGAACCAATCACCTCATTCCACAGGTATTTCCTGCACTCATCTTGTTTGTTTTCTTTTTACGGTTTCACAATTTCTTCCTCCATGGCAGGCAAGCATCTTCAGCTCTAAAACAATACCGTCATGTGTATCCGCTTCCAGATGTGTGGCTGTGTATCTAAAGTAAAGGCATGTAATGTCTTGACAAGAGTTTGTTTATACTTTGACTGAACGCGTCTGTTTTCTTACATTGATAAATCTGGAGGAAGGTCTCAGACAGCTTGCTCGTGAGCAGGGGTTCTGGTAAATCTCTGAAGTACTGCTTCAGCATGTCTGCAACGTCATAAGCCGATTGGCCCTCGTAGTTGACGCCTCCCCCATCTACGCCGCTCGCCTCATTCATCTGACGGAGAGCTTGGATACGAGATTTAACGCCTGATTTCCTGAAAAGTCCCACCTGAACAAAAAGTGGGGGACAAAGGGAGAAAGAGTTACACCATGCATTCATACATAGGAACCTGATAAGTCAGCTTTGAACTGTTATTCCTTATTAGTCTCAGTATTACCATGAGCACAGTGTTCGTTCTTATCATTCAGGCATATCAAAAATGATTGATGTGCCCAAAGCCCGTACAGTGCTGCAGGCATCATTGAAAAATAATATTCTTGACTTATCCCCAAATCCAGAGCTTACAGTCAATATGGTTACATCACAGCAGATCCTGTTGACTGTATTTATAAGAAGCTCCCACGACACCCAGTAGGCATTTTTGTTCTGAATGTTGTTTAGGACTTCATTAGTGGCCTTTTATGGCTGCATGAAATGTTGGGGAGTGAAAAAGAAAAAGGCCGTCTGCTTGTCCAGCCGGAATATTTTCCATGAGCTTTCACCATTTCCAATCGGAGGCGCCTTGAACACCATCACTTTCTGTATTGCCCTTCGTTATTAGCTATTTTCTCCTTACTACCTCTTTCTTTCCTTTATAAATGTACACACACACACACACACACACACACACACACACAAATCTGCCAAAATGTGGCTGGGTTAAGCAGACACAGGTGATTTAACAGCTGCACATTTTGAATCTCTCCAGACCTCCACGCTTCAGCCTTTGTATGACAGAGAAAAGAAATAAAGGAGGAGAAAAATAAACTATATACACACGCTGATTACGTAGGTATCAGGCTTTGACGATTCATTATTCCATTTTACGTCACATCCAGTGAAAGAAATCAAGGATGGATATTTGACTGACTGCAGATGTCCTACAATTAAAATACTTTGTAACTCTAGCACCTTCAAGAAAAGGCTTCTTTTCTTCTTCTCTGAGCTTTGTAAACTGAAAATAGTACTTAAAGCTAAATGACAGACCGGCAAAGAACTTTGACATTATATGTCCAATACAATTACTGTACATGCACAAGACTATAAATATGTCCATACTGTGTTTATTTGTTTACTTAATGTTACCTGGTCAAGACATTGGTTGCGTAAATAGCGCATGGCTTGCTGAATTCCCTGAGGGAGGGGCTGGCCTGTTCGCTGGACGATGACTTGTAGTGGCACACCGAACACATTCCTGTCTTTGTAGTCCCGAACCTTGATGCGCTTCATAAACTTTGGCACAGCCCTGCAACATACACACACAAGAAAATAAAACTCATCAATAACTGCATATTGAATATTTACATTACTTTAGCAACAAAAGCAGTAAGGAGCAGTAAAAGGATTTCTCAATGTCATGACATTGTTGTTCATTTTAACGAGGTCTCATACGGAGAACCTACATTGTAATCAACACATCTTACAATTAGTTCAACAGCTCTGCTGAAAAACAGAAACACCAACAGAGATCAAAAATGTTGAATATTGCAATCTCAGTTATTTAATGTAAAAAAAAACATCAAGACTAAAAAACATCACTACAGAATAATTTTGGCTACCAACATGTGTGTCTGCTTTATGTGTGTGCAATGAGGAAACCAAGCGGCTGTAGAGACCTGTCTGCAGGTTTATGAGAGAGGTGGATGAACAAGGTGAGGGGAGAATATAGAGGGGGAGTAGGCTGTACGGATGGGTGTCCAAAGGGGAGGATCCCACCGCTTTATACATCCCCACAAAGTGTCGGTCTCACTGTTTGCTACTCTGTGTGTGTGTGTGTGTGTGCGTGTGGAGCAAGTGAACACTAAGTCTATAACCCCAGAGTTGAAACATGCAACTCCGACCGTTTCACAAGAATGCACCCACAGAGTTATGGCTGTGCATCAATCTGCATGGGTGTGAGTGTGTTTAGCAGAGAGACACTTGCGGGACTCAGGACAAGCTCGTCTTTGTAAAAACAGCCACTCACTAAACTCAGAACCACAGCTTGGGGAAAAATGGAAAAAGAGCACATTATGATCTCAGCAAGGAATTCTGAATATGCCTCCAACGGGCAACAAGTGGCCTCTGTCTCCAGTGAGCCGCAGCCGGTCATAAGACTGTCATAACGCTTTCTATTCCTGTCCAAGGCAGGACTCGGGTAGAAAACATGGAAAGTGGGGAAAAAATTCTTATGAGATTTTTTTCACTTCCCTCACTGGACCGTGTAAAGTTCAGTCATTCTAGGTAATTGCTAATGTTCGTGTGTTTCTAAACAACATTATTTCACAATGTATCCTGTGTTTTGTCCAGTAATGTATATTCTGCTCAACAAAGTTATGACTTTGTATATTGCACTTCTTGTATTTGACTTCAGAAATAAAGAAAGAAACACAGATATACAGATCGAATGAGAAGGTAAACGTTAAATCGAGTGGCTGTAAAATCTCTAAAGGAGATACATTAACAGGGAGGATATTAGGTGCCATTGGATCATCAAGAGCCGCATGTAAAGTGACCTCAGACCAACGTCTAGAAGTGATAGAGAAGGTAGTTGTGGAGGAATAAGTGTCGAGAACAGATCTTTTCAGCCTCTAGCGTGCGAACTGCCATGATTGCCCCGTTGAGAAAAAGACAATGTACGCCCCTTCCCGGCAATTACAGGCCTGGGAAAAGAATGTGAAACCCAACCTCTGTGGACAGCCGTCACCATACTATACAACAACCTGCAGATAGAGGGGCTTTGGAGTAGGGTGGACGGAGGGGTAGCCGTTGGATGGATGGATGGCTGAATGGATAAATTCGTGGGCATCACTTACAAAAGCATAATTAACCTGACGCAGAAGGCCTTCTGTATGAAAAACAAGCTTTAAAATATCAGTGTGTGTCAAACAACCACAATATGAAATCGCCCTCTTTCTTTCTCTGCATTTCATTTTCCTCCAGTCTACTCACCAGCTGAAACCATGTTTGTTTGTAGGGGTGTGTCTCTCCAGCAGAGCAGTGAGCTGCAGCAGGGAGAACTTCTGGAGCAGATTCATCTGTAGAACAGATTGGCAGCTAATCTGGAGCTGGGCCGAGGCCAAGCTGGGCCGGTGGGAGTTCTGGAAGCTCGGCCAGCGGAGTTTCTGTGGTCTGGAGAAAGAGACGGAGAGAGCACAAATTGAGATGTGATTTGAAAAAAAGAGCACGTTAACTCTTGGGACATGCTTTCATGCTTTTGTGTACATATAAACTGAGAAAATAACACAAAGACACGCACGGTCTTTGTAGTTTTATGTGCCAAGCGATCAGTTCAGGGATTACAGGGATTTATGTACACATCAATCAAGAGACTGTCTTAAAGACTGAAAACTCTGACGCCCCCCACATGTAATTCTGCCTTTGGATTCCTGAAGGGACAGCAACAGTCCCCATGGAGACCAAACAGCATTCCAGAGTATCCAGCAGCATTACGTAAGGAGAGAAGTCTCAGCGTGTCCCCCTGTTTATCCTTTGCTGTCACTTTCTATGGAAAACTCTTTTTTGTTGGAGCCTCAGTGTTAGTCGTTCTATTGTTGTGTTGTCCTTGAGCTTTCCATGCATTTAGATAATGTTTGGCAGGATCTTTACACAAGATTAAACGCTTGAGCCTGTTGTTTGGGATTATAGTTGTCTCTGGGAGGATGAGTTTACACAAAAAGCAAACAGTAGAATAGTGATTCATATAAATGTAGATTTTCATCGCAACAGAAGAGTAACAATTTTAATGCTTTGAGCACCAAAAATGTTGTATTTGAGTGTACTGACCCCTTAATGGTTATACGGTATCAGTTTTACTGCAGCTTTACTGACCTGCTGGTTCTGGTTAGAGATGCCCCGACACCAGAGTCTCTTCTCTCTCTCATCCCTTCCTCTCCCTCTCCCAGCGGGTTTCCTGTGCTGTCTTGGTCACTTCCATTCTCTGTCTCCTCCAGTCGGTTCTGCAGAGGAGAGGACGGGCACGGGGAGGCTGAGTCCAGTGCCGAATCTGAGTCTCCTTCCTCCTCTTCCTCCTCCTCCTCTTCCTCCTCTTCGCAGGCCACAACCTCTGACCAGGCATTAACAAACCGCTGCAAACCACTGACGTGTTGTAGCACTTGCTCCAGTTTCCGTTCATCCCCCTCTTCCTCCTCTCCCTCCTCCTCCTCCCTCTCATTGTAGGGGACGTTGTCATAAAAACTGAGCCGACTGTCGACAGAGCCTGAAGAGCAATGGCGCTGGCGTCTACTTTGCCGCCCCCTGAGGATCACTGAGTTCCCGTTATCATTCCCATTGTTATTGCGTGAACTCCCATCCTGCAGGGCCTTGGGGAAGGTTCCAGGCTTGTGACCTTCTGGTAAGAAGAAGAAGATCATGCCGTCCTCTCCCTCCTCTTCTTCTTCTTCTTCTTCCGCTTGTCTGCTATTGTCTCGAACACTGCAGTTGTTCCTGTTATTTTGCTCATCAACTGTTCTCCCTTTACTAGCTTGGCAGGGGATGGGTGGGGCAGATTTGGGTGGGGGTGTTGGCTGTCGATCTGAATCTTGTTGGGGAATGCTGAAAGGATCAAAACCCTCCAAATACATTCCTCCCCTCTTACTAGAGCCCGCCACTGTGCTGTGGCTGCGAGCGCGAGTCACTGGGCTCGGTGTGCTCACTGCACTTTCACTGCTAGCTTCAGACTGGCTGCTCCCAGTACTTCCAGTGCTGCCGTTGCTGGTCTGAGTGGAGTAGGATACAGAGCGATTCCGGTTAAGCGTCATCGTCTGAGTGGGATTGCGTTGGTGATTGAGGTTCTGGTTGAGGTTGATACTGGAGATGTCCACACAGTTGAGCCTCCGCAACTTGTCATCATCCAGACCCTCTTTGATGACAGGGCCACTGATTTCTATCTTCCCTCCACTGGCGCTCACCTTCTTCTTTCTCTTGGAGGAGGTGCCGCTGCGCAGCCGTAGACTCTCCATCCTCTTGAGGAAGCTCTTAGCTCTTGATCGTGTGCTTTTGCCGCTGTCACCTCCAATGTCCAGACTTCCTCCCTGCCCCCCCATCCCTGCTTTCATATCAAAGGTGAACTGTCCGAGTGTCTCCAGGGGTGATGGAGGCATCCCATCAGACAGAGAGTCCTCATTAACACATCCCGACCCGCCCGTGCCCGAGGACGAACACATGCTAGCTACAGAGCTGGCACGAGTGGCACCGGTGGGTACGGCTTCATTTGTCAGAGCAGGTTCTTCTCTTCCGTGGCTCTTCTCTTCTCCTCTTCCTCTACTTCCACTGCTGTGGATGGAGCCCACTTCCGGCTGCTCACTGAGGTCGGTCAGCACACTCTCTGAACTATTGCCTTCAAGCAGGGCGAGCTTGCCTTTCTGGGATATCTGATCCTTGGGGAATGAGGGTGGGGCAGCGTCCGTGGGCAATGTGGAAAAAACCTCCAGCTCCTCCATACGGGACCAGCGCTTGCTGTCCCTCTGGAAGGTCCAGCGGCCACTGATGGCACAAGGCTCGTCCTCATCAGAGTCCTCGCTCTGTATTAAGGGGAAGGAGGGAGAAAGAAATAACAAGAGGAGGGAAATAGAGAGGGAGGGAGAGAAACCGTTAGAGAACATTATGTACAGCTACGTTTTCCATTTATTTTCAAACATTCCTCACCTTGGTCCAGGAAACTTAGAGTTATGGAATTTAGTTTATAATTGTTGCACTTGCACATTGCCTTGTGTGCATTAACGTCCTGATCCCATTTATCTATCTATCTAATTGGAAGTATATGAAATATATATATACAATGGCTGTCAAAAACCTTCACAACAAACATCTGATGAGGCATAACAGGCCAATAACACAAGACACCACTTTTATATAACATTATATTAAACTGAGGTGCTGTGGTTAAGCACATGACTCGTAGCAAAGATACCCATGGTGAGCCAGTAAACAGGATTTGGTTACTTCTTGACAATGTGGACAATACAAACACAGGACAAAGTCAAAAGGTGACCATTATTAAGTTGCAAAGAGTGCACATGCACCTTTTCTTTAAAATGCACACACCTCCCCCAATTTGGTTAATCTATCTCAGGGCCTGGAGGGAGTTCAGGAAATTCCATTATGACCCCCATAGCTCACAATGCAGCCGGCCAGACTGGGGTCGTTCCCCCCTACAGTCTTTATCCCCTCTGTCTGTGCGTATACACAGACAGCGTCACTGATACGCTGCTACTGTTGGTCCTTATTCTTTCTCCATGACAGAGATATCCACCTTCTTTCAAACACACGCCATCATACACACAAGCTAAGCTAGGAGTTTCCAAAGGAGTCATCTTCAGTTCCCAAACACAGTGCTCATAAAACCAAACCACACATCAACATTTAACCTCCTCCTGCTTCCCTTTAACAAGCCATATCTACAATCTGGGCCAAAACCAAAACAAGGTTCAGAGAGCAATTGACTAGAAAATGGTTTTCAGCAATAATCAGAACCCACTTTACAAAGATGCCAGGAAATTAGACGTTTAGAAAATCCATGTTCCACTAGTTGAGTGCATGTGTTCCATTGTCACTGCTCATATCAGCATTAATGATATGTTTTTATTAAAGTTAATGATTTCAAGAGGACAATAGAGACTTTTTCATTCCATTGTGGGCTTTCTTTCTCAAGTTATGTTCGTTGGAATGTGAGATAACGGCATAGAGAGCGGTGATTGGCCAATAGTGCGTCCACCATTTATCAACATTGTGGAGATATCTTATCATCAAACCATCAAACCATCAAAGTGTTCACTGCAACGGTGGGCAATTTGAATGTCACAACAAATCTGCAGAATGAAAACTATTTATTTTTATAATTGACTGAAAGAAAGAACCAACCAGAAAGATTGACAAATGGAGATGGCGATCTAAGAGAGAGGGAATGTAGAGACACGAGGAGATCAGTGCATTCCTAAGCTGTCTAAGGGAGGGGGGACACCTCTAGTCTTGTTGACTCCTGAAATGAAAGGTGACACAGAAAGGGTCATCCTAATGAATACCACTGCACACAGAACAAGGATGTTACTATGTACCACTTAAGGCCATTTGTATTTTGTATAAAAAGGAGCAGTATACAGTGTAAGTTAGCCTAGACTGTTTACTTCAAACACGCATGATCCTAAACTGGGATATTCACACAATCATTCACCTTTCTTCCAAGAGGCCTGTTTCCTAGAAATCTAAGAATGTGATTTCGGTAGTTAAATTGATCTTAAAAGCTACTTAAAAACATACCATATTGCACTCATTGAAAGACCCTAAGGAGTATGATCACAGACAAGAGATGTATTCTAGTTCGTTCTGCAAGGGTGTCACAAAAGCAGCAAACAAACTCCTTTTATGGGGAGCCAGAAGTATGAGGAAGTATTTGAAAAAGAAGGGGAGCATGCCCTGAGTAGGGGGAGGTTCTGGTGAATTCAACCCCTTCATTTAGACATTAAAGCTATCCTCCTTCCCCCTAGGGTCCTCACAGCCCACTTGATATAGAAATAAACCCAACAGGTGCCTTCTCATTAAACAAGATGAGAGGAAAACACAGCTAAGAGTGAACTGATGGTTGAGGTGAGGGAATGCAGATGTGGTTGAGGAGACTTGCAAAGGGGCTTTTCAGAAAGGAGTGGAGTTAATGTGTGTGCATTTGCACTTACTCTTTTTCTTTGCGGTGATATCTCCAGTCTCATTAGAGCACACTTGTTGAGGGTGTTCAGTCTCCTGCAAAAACACACACATATAGGTTACATTTAAGATTGCCTTTAAAATATTCTAGCTGCTGGATTTTTCCTAAAACACAAAACTCTCACCACCAAGAGGATGTATGATGGAAGAAATGATAAAACGCGACGAAAAACAGAAGAAGAGGGGAAGAGAAAGACAGAGGGGGATTGTGGGTGCTCCCCAGCTGGCTAATGAGCTGATGAAGGATAATCTCCACATGAGCGGGAAGAGAAAGAGAGCGAGACAGAAATGGAGAGAGCGAAGAGAATGAAATCTGCTGGAGTGGTGACGAAAACTTGGGGAGGGGACAGAAAGCTTATCCCCCTAGCCACCTGGAGAAGCGGAGTGAGAGGGTGGTGGTGGTGTCCACCCTCTGGAGAGCTCTTAGAGCAGATCATATAACAATGGAGAGATGAAGGTATTGGAACTGGGGGATAGTTGGGGTTGTGGGGAGGGGGTGAAAGGATGCCAAGTTAGGGGACATTGAGATGATAGCCTCCAGATGTATGGAGGGACACCTGCTGTGGTTTAATACTTAGAGTTGGAATTTGATGAAGGGGTTGACTCCATTAAAGAGCCATTAACTTCTTCCTCAGATGCTAATTAATATCGCAGGGGCACCAACTAGGATGTAAATGTAAATGTTAAAAAATGTAAGTCCTCTCCAATGATACTCATTGCTATTTAGCCCTTTCTCACACACACTATCTAAGATTTTGGGAAACTTTATTACCCAGTTGTGGGTAGCAAATGAACTAGTGTGTCATATTTTGCCGAAAGCATAAAAGGACTGAATGTAGAGAGCGTTGCGTGATTGTAGCATCCAGAGATATGTGCTTGCCAGGATGATACAAATTGACTGAGGTAAATAAACACTATCAGAGAAAGAAGATCAGCACGAGGGAATGAGATATGGTCATAGGAACCTAAATGGAAAGAGGAAAAGGTGCAGTGCATGGCTCCAAAGTGCTTATCATGTCAGTCTTTCATCTCATCTGCAACTTTCCAACGCATGCCTCCTTTTGAAGTCATGACCTCATGGTTTCATTTGGGGGAAAGCAAGAGCTTGAAAAGGGGAAGAATGAGAAGAATGGCGCATAACATCAAAAGAAAGTGAAAATATACATGAAAGGTTCAGTGTGACTTGGATCTCACCTGCAGAGAGCCTCAATAGCGTCCCGGTCAAGGAAGTCATGGTCTCTGGTGACTGAAGAGATGTCGATGGGGAATAGGGCATCTAAACAGAGAGGGTCTGATTAGTGTGGGCATCTTCCTGCCGCTGATTGGATCAATGAGTTCAGATAAAACTAAAGATACAACCCCTGGCGTTAAAAACACCCACCCACTCAAACACCCACCAGGGCCTTCCGTCCCACCTTCTACCCCCATACAGCCTTGATGAAAAGCAAAAAAGAGGAAGTAGCGTCTTAGCCGACCAAACAAACACAGCTGCAGCTTTCAGACCCGGCAGGCAGGGGGGATGTGGAGCACAGAGGGAGAGAACAGGGGATTGATTGAAGAATGACAATAGGTACTCCACTGCTGCTCAGAGGTCCCACTTCCTTTTCTCATTCTCCCTCTTTCTCCCAAGTCTACCTCATTAACAGAATCACTTACTCACTGAGTCGCAGCAGTCGTAATGGTTAACAGTTAAGGTGTGCCTTCAATCATAAGGAATATTTAAGCAATCTGGCACAAGGATGGATGGATGGATTTTAAGATGTTTTCTGGAATGCCTCTACCCAACCCACAATGGGAATCTTGCATCCAAACCCCTGGGCCGATGATGATAAGAAAATGATGTTCAAGGGAGGCCAGCACCTTTAGCCTACTGTACTAAATACGGCCTATCAGTCTGCTTATCTTTAGTGGGGCAATAGTCCTGACAGCACAGACAATAGAGATTGTCCCACGGATACAAGAGAAGGAAAAATGTGTCATGCATCGGCACAAATTCCTTCGGGTGTCAAGACAAACCAGCGACGGTGTAGATTCTGCAGTGATTGATTATGGTTTGTACTTTTGCGTTCTTCGTCTATGTATTAAAACAGTCTTGTCACCTGTGCAGAAACACAGTGAGCTTTCCGTTCAAATAGGAACCATTTCACGGTTAAGTGGCAACAGGCAATGATCTGTTGACAATGGGAGCTTAGTCCTGCTGTCATCGTCCTGGAGTTACATAAAGGCAACTGGTATGCCCATGTCATGCCATAATATAGTTAGAGTAGCTATATGGAGTATCAAGAATGTTTGATGTATTTCAGTAAGTGTGTATTTAAAACTCAAGGGTCAGGAAAAGCATTCTTTCCCAACCACATGTCATTGTAAGAGTAACCTTCGAAGGTATAGAAGTGGTATAATGTGGTTTCATTTTAACAAGGTAAGAAAAACCTTTGGTCCTCAAAGAGCTAGTAATGTAGGTTACCTGATATATAAATATAGTGTTTTATGCAGCTTTTCCTGCATAAGAACAGCAACGCTGGTGCTAAGGAAAAATACACCCCATAATCAGGCGCAAGTGTGCATGTTGGTGTTTTGTGTGCTTGACATAGAGACATCTTTGATATGAGCTAAAAATCATGAGATGTAATTTACCAAAGACCACTACTCTTATTTACGTACATTCATGTGATCTTTATTTAATCCAAAATTCAAGAAAATATGTTTGATCAACTACCTGTAGATCTGCTTCACAGATTTAAATTAAGATTTGTTTTCAGCCTGCACCACTGTGGTAAAAATAACAGCCTTTCAGAAAACTCACGTCACCAAATTAACAAAACTTGGAAAACCTGTCAGATTATGGCACAATTCCCATCATAACTGTGGATTTTTCATTTCAGCACCAGCACACATCTTCATTATTATTATTATTATTATTTTTAGTGTCTCTGGGAGCTCTTACCTTCATAAAGCTGGGCGTACTGTGGGAACCCTGCTGCTCGGAGCCAGGTACAGGCCTCTTTGGCTTCGATCTCTGCAGAGGATAAAAGAGTGGAAGAAAACAAAAAGCAAATTAGGTGTTGTAGGAAACACTTCAACCCACCTAAATAGAAAATATAATCAATGTTTATCACGAAATCCTCTGATGCAAATCATAGCTAAATATAAGAACTCTGGAACTAAGCATGCCAACTTACAAAGTGTGAACCCCTTGACCTTATTAGCTATCTCACACTCGGTCACTCTCTCTCACATGCTTCTAAAGCTTGAGCTCAAAGCATTATTCGTGCAAATTGTGTTAACCCCCTCACACGCCAAGTGTGTGCCACTTAACCTCCTTATCCAGGTAAAGCAGTGGTATGCTGTTCACACAGAGATCTTCAACAGCAAACGTCTCTTAGGATTCTTTTCCCATATGACAAATGCTTTTGTTTATTTTCCGGGTTTGATTTGACATACAACATCTTGTTAAAGCAGTGGTGCACTTCAACGTCTGTTCCCTCATGATGACAATGAGGAACAGTTCAAGAATCTCCAGTGATTAAGATGCACGCAGGACAGGTTTTACATGCATATTAGAAGCATGTTTCTCAAGTGTCCATCAATGCCATTACAAAAGTCAAGCATGTTCACAACGCTTCTCCAACACTGCCAAACCCACTCTTCCATTACTCCCTTTAAACACAAGGTGTAACATTTGGGCTTGATGTGCTAAATACCAACTGAATGTTGAGGTTCACTGTGGTAGAGGAGCCATGTGATGTCTCCCAATTATCTGCAAAAGCCCTTTAGTTGACATGTGCCAAATGGCTGGCCGAATTCCAGCCTCCTCAATTGCTCCATCACCTACTCAGCCAGCAGTTTGTAGAAGGAAGAGAGACAGAAACATGTCTCCAGGCCTTCAGGATCTGACTTTACAATGTCCTCTTTAGTGGAATGACAAATGTACAAATGTGGCACAACCTTGAGAAAAACTTGTAAAAAAACCCAGTGGAACAAAGGCAGGAAAGGTCACGGGTAAACCCTGGATGAAAGTGACAACATAGGGAATGACTACAAAACATGAAAGCTAAATACATATTTAACCGGTTACAAATGATGGAAATGTGTGTCATGTCGGAAATTCAGGCAGGATAATTAAAACATTTCCATTACTCATCCAATAATCTGTGCATTTAGACATATTGCACATATTTATCTGACTGAGCTAAAAGATGCCAAGCAGTTTATTTATTTATTTTTTGAAACACCAGCGGTTCCACATCATTTCAGGGCTAAATTGCAATTGTTTTACTTTTTGTTTAAGAACAGGAGCATAAAAGGAGAACAGATTGTGATTCAAGAGAGACACACGGTGTTTCCGCATTTGTTAGAGAACTCCAGAGATAATACACAGATATGTGTAATAAATAATATGACACATGGGAATTGACTTGATGTGGACAAAAGAACAGTCACCATAAAGTACTGTCAGACAGACAGACAGGTCAGAAGAAGACTGCTGCGGCAAAGGGTCTGGTCTCAACCATATACAAGCATTTACATACCAACAACAAGCCTAGACGGCAGACAAACCCGACTAACAACAAGGTGTGACACGACCAAAACAGGGTCTCCTCTTTGCCACTGCAGGGGCCAACACTCCTGAAGCAACCACTGTGACACCAGCATCCACTCTAGTGTCAACAAACACACAAACAACTATGTTTTAACACTGATGCATTTAAGAAATAAGCTTTAATTTTGCTTGTGGATGTAAAATTCTCCGAAGCCGAGTGTTTTGGAGCCTGGTATTTTTGGAGCGTCGTGAACCCAGGAGTGCTGAAACCGAGGGGTAATTATACCAACATTCTTGAAAGGGAGCACTGCACAGAACTACATAGTCTTCTGTTTGCTTGTGCATCGATGTGTGTGTGACTGTGTGCACATGCAGGTCTGTGTGTGTTTGCAAAGACAGACCTCATGTTTAAAGACAAACCACTCAAAAGACAGTAAAGCTATTGAAATGCAAATTAGACATACAAACACGTGGTTAGCTTTCCACCCCCAAATCCCAAAAAGAGGACGATGGGATCCATTAATTATCTTTGGGGAGAAACTATCCAGTGGAACAACAGCCCATTGAGCTAGAATGTGTGTCAAATCTACTTTACAGTGACATACTGTGGACTTTGACAACTGTATTCACCACGCAGATGGATACAGCTGAACAATATTTGTCACTGCTACGCATTGTGTCTCCACTCATCCACAGAGTGAAGCAAGCATATTTTTCAATCTTTTGTTTGGCTGAAGGAAGTGGACAGGGGCAATGGGCATCTGGCAGAAACAACTTAACAATAGAGCCGCACACACATACAGTCTTGTGTATATGGATTTAAAAAATAATAGAAAATCTTGGACCAACAAAGCCATAAAAGAGTTTTGCCAACCCTACTCTTTTATATTCATATTTGATTCCATAACTTGAAATGCATAGGTGTTTTTATGAATTGTTGGTCTTCCCTCACTGACCATCCCAATTCCCTAGCCCTCGCCAGGGAACTACCTCACTTCCTCTTCCTGCTTCCCTTACAGGAAGAGAGCCGCGCGGCACTGCAGTGGCTGCCGACCACCCGGCTGTAAGGCCCTGCCTTCGTTTGTTCCCGGCCAGATAATAGGCGGGGAGGCAGCCAAGACAAACACTGGCTCCGGGGATTGTGTGTGCTTACCAAACATCCCCGTGGCTAACGACGGCTACAAAGCCACACTAGACAAATGTGTGTCTTACAGTAAGCACTTAACATCACACATCACTGGGTTATCCTCAAATAGAAAACTGAAGTACACTACCTTGATAATGATGGTAATATTTGGTCTACATGTGCCAAGTTGGCTGAAGTACAACAGATTACAAATAAGAAAGCGCCAAAGTTAAACCATACGGTTCTGAAAATAATCCATTTCTTTGCAAACTAATTATGCTGTGCAGTGTAATTTCTAGAGCTGCACATTCACGAAACATTTCTTTGTATGTTTAAATTAGTTAGTGCAGATAAATGTTGTTATTTCCCAATAGATGCTGCAGTCCGTGAGAACTTTGAGCCTTTTGTCATTTTGATCCCATGAGCAACATAAGGTATCAGCAACATGTCACTTCCTGACTGCAAAAGTAACCTTCGGCTAAACCAAATCGTTCTCCTGTTTGGTCATCTAATCAGGATCTCTGGTCGGCTTGCAGACAGACAGACAAACAGCTGGATGGGTTCAAATGTGAATCACAGACCAGAACTTCTGGTGCTGCTGAGGGAGGCCACACAGGATGTCTGAAACATGTCCGTCGGGTGGGACAGAGAGACAGATGGATATGTGGCTTAAACTGAACTGGCCTCATACGAACAAGTTACATGGAATACATGTTACAACCTCTGAGAATTTGGACACATTTTAAGCTAAATGTGGACTGAAATGCAGACGAATCCTCTAAGTTGAGGTTGAAAAAGAGCTGATTTCAATGAGTGAAAACAACACAGTGAGACACACTCTTTCTCAGTGGGAAACAAAGATGAGAGTGATTATCAGCACATGAATAAGAGCCAATCCCATACAAATCGAGATTTCATATGGGTCACAAGTGGCTTTTCTTTTGGTATTTGGCCAAAGCTGGACTGGTGAGCTGCCAGTCGGGGTTAAGCTTCACTCACTGCCAAGCTGTGTCTACTTCTAAAATTATCCATCACAGTCTTTTCTTTCCCTTTTCCCTGCTTGCACCCTCATCTCCTCTGCACTCTGCGTATTTCAATTCTGCTCACCCCTTTTCTTCTCTCCTTTCCTGTGGCAGGAAATTCTCACAATTGCCGGCCAAAATGTCCCTCCATTGCAGGAGGCACTGGGATCTTGTTTGGCCGAGCCTGAGCGCTCAGCTCCAGTGGGAGTTTGTCAGCAGCTAGCAAGCAGAGGATGCTGCTCCCCACCTCAAAGGCTATGCTACTGACATGGCGCACTGGAGGTCATGAGTCTGAATACAGTTATCACTGCTAGGGCTTTGAAGTTGGCAGATTAAGAAGAATGCTTGACTAACAACTGTTGTGAATTGAGGAGGCTTATCTGGAATTACCAAGTCATCGCTGGGTCTCAAAGTGCCGACTGTAAACCAAACCAAACGGCAGGCAAGAACCCTCTTTCTTATCAACTCCAGGTTTGAGTGGCTCATTTCTGAAGGGGCTGCCAAGTGGGTCTCGACAGGTGATAAACGAGGCTAGACTCTGTGGCTCAACTGTAATCTACAACAAGTAAAGCCCGGAGCCTGCATGCTGTCAATGTTTGTCCTTTACCTCAACAGGGACAAGGACAAACTCCTGATGTGTTCATGATCTTGAAGAACATGTTTCTGATTGATTCATGGTCTGAACCTTTGTCAAACTATTTCATCTGCGATCACACTGTCCTTAACAGCTTGAATCTGTAGCATAGCACCAGGACAACTGGAGACAACAGCTTTTCTTTTAACGTGACCAATGTAAAATCCCTCCAGTACTCTACTGGAATGCAAAGATGGGCGATAACAGATTTTCTTCCTGATGGGTATCATGTTTTGTGATTCCACAGTCGAGACAGCTGGTGTTCGCTGAGAAGGTCTGGCTGTTAGCTAAGTGAGACGATGCCAGGACTATCGCCATCTGGCTGGCCTCAAGCTATGCCCCACTGACACCCACACACACACACGCACACTCACACAAAATAATAATGAGGTTACCACCAATGGTCCATTGCAGTTACAGGGACAGGCACGGATGCACAGACACATATGCGTGCAAACACACAGCTGGTCCAAGATGGATCATCGCAGGGCTAACCCCACAGTCCCCTGTGCTCCCTCATGACAGATGTATGCTCACATAGAGGGCCTTAGTCATATATCAGGTGACCAGCCATATTCAAAGCATTTCCACTACCAGATGACAGCCTACCTGCCCCCCCCCCCCTTTTCGATAGCTCTCTATTGATAAT
This sequence comes from Cyclopterus lumpus, assembly GCF_009769545.1. NCBI lineage: Eukaryota > Metazoa > Chordata > Actinopteri > Perciformes > Cyclopteridae > Cyclopterus > Cyclopterus lumpus. Next base: position 15,188,258 of record NC_046966.1, read on the forward strand.
CAGACCCCAGGACAACCTGGTGCCCTGGGGTCAGACAGATGGACGGTTGAAGCAAAAATGAACATGTGTGTCTTCTCACAGGACACAAAGAAACAGTACGCCAGCTGGATGTAAATCTTTCAGATAAGGCCCCGGCTCACTTCCTGTTTCACACAGAGTGCAGCAAAGTGTGTTTCCTTCGTTTGCTCTCCTCCCAAAACTATCTACTAAACCATCTTGTCCCATCCCTGATTTATTATTATTATTATTATTTCTGTAACTGGGCTACACCTTCTGTGTGTAGAAGTATTGTGTCAGTCTCTACATTAGCAGTTTGTGAAGGTAGTGTTCATCCACCTCTCATCATCATGAGTGTCTGATGGTCTTTGTGCGCGTTCTGAATGGTTATATGGCTCATAACGGTTTCAGGCCTGAGAAAGCTGATAAGGAGCCATGTGTTGGAACACACGGTTAAAACAACTAACACAAAACGCCAAAGCCCACACATCAAGTGAATCATGCCAGCACAGGGCTGAAAACGGGGTTTTACACATCCTCCTGCGATCCCCCCCTGATGTTAGCAGAAGGCCGGCAGTCAGGCAAAAGGCACGGGCAGTTAAACCAACTGGAGGCGCAAGTGTCGCGGACTGGTACCATAACTTCTGATAATCTTTAGGCACATTCCAGTTCACCACACGGATCCAGGTTCCATCGAGTCACATTCAACCCGCTTCTCTGCGCTGTGTGCGTAAGAAGGGAAATCTGTTTTCTTAAAGTATTCGAAGACACCTCGCATGGTCTTGGGTTGAACTGGTAAAGTTTCAAAAGAAGACGTGTTTTTTTTTGTAGTGAGGACACTGGAGACGCGGAGTTATGCGCAAAGCCGGGAGATTTCTTATCTGACAGCCTGCAGCGCTGCGACGTAAACACGACCTAAAGACTATTTTACTTGAGGGTTACATTCAAACAAACCTGCAGTGGCTTGAATACTAAAAGTAACAACAAATAAACACACTGTAGACTCATGATTACGCCAACCAGTGCGCTGTAGTCTTCATCTCCTAGATGAAACAGGACACCGATTGAATGAATGGCTTTAAACATTACCCCAAAAAAACATCACAAATAACAAATTTGGGCCATTCGTGGAATTGACTTACGTGTTAATATCATTGTGTAATGTCTAGGTGGCGTTCCAGCTTCAGCGTAAAACCAAACTCCCGGCTGCGCCCCGACAGGCTCCGACTGTCCCCAGTCAGCTCTACTCCTGTTAGGACGAAGCCCGCATGATAGATCCAGAGCAAACTCAAACTACACAGCCGGGTGCAAATGTCCTCTGAGTGCGGCACAGTAAATCCATGGTTGTAATTAGATTTGGCTGCAAAATACACAGAATTCCACGATTCTTCAAAATCCTTTCCAAAGCGGCGAGTCCCTGAATGAAGCGGTGCCCAGCAGGAATGTGAATGGAGAGCGGTGTGATTCAAGCTTTGGGAATGGCTGGGCAACTCGGCCGTGGCTCCGCCCCCACCCCGCTCCCCGCGGCTGTCCACCTGATAAGGAGCTGGAGACACACGGATCCACTCGGGACATCAACAGATCCTCGCGTGGAGGGAAACAGTTTATAACAATTACAATAGCGTGTCATGTCATAACAGCGTGACAACGCGCACTTTACCCTGGCACCATTTCGTCTCTTTGGGTCCGCACTTCAACCATTAACCTCTGTTGATCTTCTTCTCACTATGTTGCATGCTACTAATCTAATTAACTGATTTGACTCGTTCTTAAATAAATGTGCCTACCAAACGTCACCCATATTAAATCGAAAGTGCTCCGCATGACTTCCCTCTATTCATTTCAGCTTCTGCCTCGTCTGAGCCCCAACCTCTTCCCCTAATAGGCCGCAATTGACTCGAAGGTTGGTGCCCAGTTTGCATTTCATTAGAAAGTACTGGAGACAACTGCGAGACGCTCCTTTGTGACGCGAGATTAAGTCTGAAAAGCGCAAGTGGCCCAGTGAAAAGAGAACTGTGGCAGGTATGCTAATGCACGTGGTCCTGCCCCTCTCCATGGCGCGCCTCACGCACGTACACCACGCACACCACGCACAGGTCGACTCAGTAATAACAACACATTCCGCCCTGGCTGCAGATCTTAGGAGGCCTTGATGATGTAAACTCTGATAGCACTACATTTGGTAAGCATTTACAAAGAAAGACAGAACAATCACTATAATTAGTCGTTATTATAAGCCTAAATGTGCCCTGACTATGTGGCTAGTTGAGATAAACTATTTATTCCTATCTCAAAATTTCTTTTTTTTGCGCCAGAATAAAAGTGGTGGTTTAAAGGAACTGGATAATTTACAATCCATGCCTCATTTCGATAGGAAAAGTGTTGAAACCTTGCTCAAAGTTTTTTTCCAGATGTTAATGTGGTGTGATATGTGTGGATAACATATTACTCATTTATAATTGGTCTATTTCAAAAACAGCGAGTCCAGTTTTCCCATCTTCTCGATCCTCAGGAACTTTTCATCACCGTTTTCCAAGAACGACATCAGCGTTTGGCATCAGCCAACTTTGTGTTATTGCCATGGTAACACACAGGCGCTGAGGTGGTGCAAAGAGAGAAAGCCAGACGTGTCACCGTGTTGCAGGGAAATACATGTAATCCCAAGCTTGGCTATGAGGGGGGAGAGGATGATGCATACAATCCTAGCTAACTGTGCAGTCTGCTGTTGGCTTCCACACCGGTACCAGCTGACTGGGGAGTCACAAGTGATTCACCCAAAAGAGATCCTGCCAGCTATTAAAAGGGAGAAAAACCACAAGTCTATATAGGCTTTCATAAAAATGTGCCCCCTGGGGGGATTCACTTGAAATGTTTGCCCAGATGCCGCAGCTGTAAAAGCTGGTTCAAAACAATTGGGGTTTCATATGCTTTTTACCTGTAATTGGTGTTGACTGTACTTTTTATTCAGCACAACACCTTACAAATCCCAAGTAAGTATATTTGGATTGTTGTTATTGGAATAACAATGCTTTATGGTCATTTCAGTATTTTGTCAGCTCCATAGTCGAAGGGAAAGAATGGGTTGATTTTGCATTTTTGGCAGTTATTATTATTTCTACACACACAGCATTGGGGTCTGTGGGAACCCAAACCGAAGCTAAGCCAATGTCAACAGAACACAAGGGTTAACACAAGCAGCTTCACACAAACACTGGGCAGTCTAAGAGTTTTCTGATGCTCTGATTAAAATGAAGAAACGACAAAGAGAAAGTAAACTATACAATGACCCTGAAAAAGCATTCAATATCAACTTTCGATACTTGATGGTGTCAAGTATTAAACATGTGATACTGTGGACAGTACTCAATATGTATTGAGGTTTGCTGCCCGTCAGTATATCCAGCTAAAGCATAAGCATTATGTTATATATCAAATAATACGTCAACGGAAAACGTGATCATATGAGCTCATAAACTGAGGGGGTTTATCCTAAATCTGTAACCTGAAGGGAGAACGATAATTACGGTCTGTTAGTGTGTGTGAGAAACAGAGAGAGGGATAGTGGAAGGAGAGAAAAAGCAAAGAGGAAGGAGAGATGAAGAGAGATTACTTAACATGGCCAAATCCCTGAGTTACAAAAGCCGACCACCCAGAGGCTTGCACCCAAAACCCCAATCCAAGGCTACCCTCGACTGAGATGGGTCAAAGTTGTTTTGTGGTAATGAATCCACAATAATGCGAGCGATTGTTGATGAGTGTGTGTGGCAAAGTGTGAGAGATCAGACAAGCAGACTGCTGCTGCCAGTTGCTCTGGGGCAAATAAGTGCGTCTCTTTAGTGTCTGCAATTTTCATTCACCAAAGCTCGTCAGAGTCAAGCCCTTGTTTGGATTATGATTCAGATACAGATCAAATACACAATGAGGGCTTTGGACAAAAGAGAGGAAATGAGAAGATGCATCAGTGTTACAACAGGCAGACGCAAGGGATTAAGCCTTCAGTAAATGCAACTTTTCCCTGTAAAGACAATACAAACAACGCTTCAGGTATATCATAAGGGAAGATTCAGTGGATTATCTCATAATTCATAGTAAATGTTAATCATGTCTCAAACTGTTTAACTTTTTATTAAAAAAAATAATAAAATGTGCACAATTTCCAGGTGTAAAAATTAAACGGCAGAAATTTGATTTCCCTAAAATTGACCTTGTGAGTGAACCCCATCAACTTGTTGCTGCCGGGTTGTTGGGTGAAGCTACTGTTGTGGGTTGTAAACATTACAGTGTCACCTCTGACCCTGAGACACACAGGGAGGGGCTGGATGAGGAACATAGAGGAAGTGAGCATGAAACAAAAGAAAAAGAAAAGGCTGAACTGAGACAGAGTGGTACGATTTTCTTTTTTAGAAAGATGAAAGATTTCCCCGCACACAGAGCTCTCCTCTGGCCTTGCCTTGGGGTTATAGCTCCCCCGCTCTACCATTCCTAAAGCCAAACAGCGGGGCCAGGTGAGGGTCAGCGGACCCACGAGTCAGTCCAACACACTCAAACACCCAAGGCCGTGTCAACAAAGACAACAAAAGAGATAACCAAATTATGGGTCCGCAAAGGTCATAGTGGCCATCCAGACATAGGGAAGAACATGTTAGGTGGTTGTGTGTACGCGTTTGAATGGCTATAATCAGATTTTCTTTTAGAGGCAAATCATTTCAGATAAGTCCATAAAGATGCTTTCCATAACAGATATGTGGTCCATAAAGTGATCAAAAACAGGTACGAAAGAGGCATTTTTGTTTATTACAGCGCTACTCCGTCAATGTAATGTGTGTAATTGTGTTATGTTCAGAGGCAAGGTACTGCCACTGTCCCTGAAACTTAAATTGAAATGCCTACACTGACAAGCGTGTGTCCTCTGCCTTTCACTGATGCAGTTTAAAATAATGATTGACTGCTCTCTGTGTGAGAGTGTGTGAGACAGAGACAGAGACAGAGACAGAGACAGAGGAGAGAGAGAGAGAGAGAGAGACAGACAGACAGACAGACAGACAGAGCAGGGAGGGTAATAATCTTTTCATAACAGGAATCTCCAGAAATAGCTCATCCATGGTCTTTGGGATCAGCCCAATAAGACACTGATTAGAGAGAGAGAGAGAGAGAGAGAAAGAGAGGTAGCATAATGCTTCCATACACACAATGGCAAGGAGGAAGTGCAGGGAGACAGAGGCTTGGACCAGCACACACACAAACAAAGGAAGCATGAAGCAGACAGCGGACCAAATGCCTCGCCGACACCCTCTCCGGGCTTTGATGGACTGACCACCATCACAATAGAGGCAGGAGGCTGACACACACACACACTTACACAAACAATGGATCGGTGTGGTATACTATGTGTTTTTCAACCAGGTGGTGGGGTAAAAAACAACTAAAAACGCTTTATGTTGGATTGTCCATTTAGCAGTTTTATTTGTCGACCCCAGCCGTAAAAGTTTATTTAGATTATGATAAATGTACAAAAGAAATCAGAAAAAATTATTATTAAACATTGAAGGAGGGTTGCTGAATACTGGGCAGGGGAAATGGGGCAGTTAAGTGCTCGGGTCTTGTGTGTGTCTGCACAGGATTTCACAATTTAAACACATCCAGCTAGGAAGTAGGTTTCAGGAATAGTTATAAAACACCAAATAACATTAAAAGTAACAGCCTTTATGTCTGAAAGAGAAATCATGAGAATACAAATACAGACAAATGCACACGGGCAAGTGAGTCTTTTACTACATGATCAGAGTGCCAGATTACGCAGCACTGGTCCAGTCCTCTTAAGGGGTCTCCTGGAAGTTTATTGTGTAATGCTTATTTTGATCCTTATCAGCGGTTTCTGTGGCAACTAATAATCCTTCTAAAATGCAGTTTCGGGGTCTTCACAGGTCTATTCAGTAGCTTGTATCTAAACCTTTACCCTAGAACCTGCAGCAGATAAGATCCAATCTATATTCAATCTAATAGAGTTGAGTAGGGTGCAATTGCATTCCCACAGGTCCTGGGCCTGTATGTCAACACATATGACAATGCATGGATCCCAGTAGAATCGCTACCAGCTCTGATCATGTGGTGCGTCAGATCTTTAAAGAATAAAAATTGTTTGTTAAGGTCACTGAGAACTGTGAAGACGATGACATGTGTTGCTACACATTCTTTTTGATTGCGGCTGCATATTAATTAGTGGCAAATAATGCTGTTGCCAGTCCACTATGAGGGTTTGGGAGGGTTGAAAATGTTCTTGATTGTGACCAATTATTCTGGAGTGTACTCAGATCAGTCTACTCAGTTGTCCTGTCTGATGAGTTTGAGCTTGGAGTTGGCCAGAGATTCATCTATGGATCAGGTTTGACTGTACCTTTGCATTTTGGATACACAATGTAACACATCAGAAAGTCCATATTTAGTTACACATGAGAACTTTGAACAACTTTAACAAGTGGAGAACTATTAGTGCCCAGAATCTGTGATAAAGGTACATTTATTTTACACAGACTATAAATCCTCGAGCACGACAGAAATGTTAAAAGAGTTCAATCACTGTTTCCTTGTAAAGCACTACCATATGTGGCTTCTGCTCAACCTTGGCTTTCCATCAATAACAGGGAGAATTATTGGCCAACACTCAATACGTAAAGGCTAAAGCAAACACTGTGTAAGTTAACATGTACACACACAAACGTACACACGCACACCGAAATATAAAAACACAGAGTTAAACACACGTGTGCAAGGACAGGCGTTTTTAGTGACTCTACACTACATACTAACGGAGGTATTCTCTACCTGATGTAATGTCTGCCAACCACAAACAGGTGGTTGCACACAGAGTAAAAAGAGAAAATTACAATAATATGTACTGTTCATTTGAACATCAGTGATGGAACAGGAAGACAAAAGCCCTGAGCCACTATATGTTTACATACAATATCTGGTGTTAGACATGACATATGTTAATTACATTTACTGTATATTGTATATTAGAATGTTATATATATTTTATATTTAAATTTAGTCCAAATAAGTTTTTATAAATCAAATCCACTGGTATCTTGATGACATTGTTCACAAATGATCTGGATCTCCAGGAAATCCACTGATCAGCAGCCCTCTCGTGTCAAGATAAAGAAGCATGGAAAAAAAACACACAGCTCCAAAATATTGCTCATATTTTTCTTATAAGTCATGCATCATGAAAGCAGATTAGTGATGCTTTGCTTTAGGGGGAGAGAGGGAGGGCAGAGCAAGAGCAGAACCAGAGGGCAATTGTTGGAAAAAGACAGAAGTATGAGGGAAAGAAAAAGTGGATATTTAAAGTTATATTCAAGGGATAAACACAAGACTAAACAGATAAAAAAAAAGAATCAAACACGTCTAATAAAGCTGATGACATAACATTGCATAAAGAAAAGTAAGTAGAAACCTCTCTCCCATCTTGTCCGGCAAATAACGATTATTTAGATTATTCATTAATTTGTTGATTATTTTCTTGATTGATTGATTAGCTGTTTGCTCTATAAAATATCAGAACATTGTGAAAAATGTACAAAAGTGTTTCCCAACGCCCAAGATGGCCTAACTCAAATGTCTTATTGTGTCCACAACACAAAGATATGCAGTTTACTGTCACAGAAGAGCAACCATAACATTAAAATGTTAGACACTGGAATCAAATAATTACTCAAACCAATTATCAAAATAGTTGCCAATTATTTTAATAGTTGCCAATGAATCAATGTAGTATTGCTGCAGTTCTTCCAACGTAAGCATTTTTGAACAACTGCTGTGGTTTTTCTGCAAAATCTGGCTGATCTTTTCCATTATTCTCAAAACAACATTTTCTGGTCAAGTGCAGTTGTTTCTGGCCGAGAGTGACTGCACCAAGCTGGTTTGATTTACTTCTACAAGCTTGAACACTGGTGCAATCACATTTCAACATATAAAGAGTTACTGTGTGTGTGACCACATTTTCTAAGAATTACAAGAGGAGGAGGTGTGCTTGGGAAACCAACTGAACACTTGGGGAGTGGTTAATGATGCCAACCATATGGCTGTGAAATGAGCACACAGCAACACTTTAGAATTCCTGCTCTAAACCAAGTGAGGTATAATAATCACTGTTTGGAAAGACGGTGTGGTCCACAGTGCCCGATTTTCCAGACAGGACACATTGAATCATCAACTACATTAAATTAACTCAAACAAGATCCTTTTTTTAGCAACCACTAGATGGACTTTGAACTCAAATTAATTTGCTTTGCTGGCCACAGCATGCGCATGCCACAGTGCACATTTTGCCAGGTTAAAACGTTCTTGGAAAATAATTGACAGGGGTCCCTAAGATGGTTATAACTTTTGCTATCGTCTGACATCATGATGGATTGTCCAATCTGAAAATAACACTTCACCCCCAAAATGACGATTTGTATATCAATTACTTAAAGAAAAGTCATTTTTGTTTGGCTCATGCCTCCACGGTGGACAGAGAATCCAAAAGTTGAGAAAGGTCTCGATGAATTTAAGTAAATGGGAGCCGAGTTTAACAACAGCAAAAAAATATCATACAACTCGTAGCATCCAAGTCTGATTTGTATTTGGATGCATTTACTTTAAAACAGGCTTAAACAGGCAGGCGGCAAGTGGGAAATAGTTTATGCAGAAAAGTTTTAATAAGTACGTAAGATTTTAGCAAACATGCATGTGTTTAGGAACTAGTGAACATACAACTAGAGATACATGAGACTTAGATTATCCTGCACAAGTTGTGTGAGAGTTTCTAAACGGATGTTTATGATACAGTTTTGATGTTGTTACTTAAATTCATCAAGACATTTGTCCGCTTTTGCTTTCTTCGTTCACACGGGAGGCATGAGAGAAAAACAACTTCCAAGACAGACTTGGCATACGGCTGGAAGCTTTGACATTGACGTCAAACTTACGCCAGCTTCCTTTCAGCAGCAATAGATCATGGGGCCTTAGGTGCTAGATTTAAGTTGCAATGAGAGGACGAGCCCTGCAGCAATATTGTGGAAGGTTAACTGTGTATGAATGAGTTACAAGGTGTGAGTGGATGGATGTTAGACATTTGACATCAGGGTGAAATAATTGAAGCATGCGTGTGTTTGTGGTTGCATGTCTTTTTTGTATCTGTTTGTGTGAGCGGTATCTTGCTATCTTTGAAATGTATGCCTGTGTGTCCTTCATGTGCACGTCCATACTGAAAGGTCCAATAACACTCCTGACAATAGAAAGTGTAGAATTATCTTCCCTTCTCTATTTCCTTTCCTGTTTTGGACTTTTGTTATGGAGTCCTAGACATGTGGAGCGAAGACCAAATTCCAAAGTACCATATGTCCATTCTTCCTCTTTGCAGAATCAGCCAGTGAGTACTGCAGGAAGTTGATGCTTTAGTCTTCCCTGCCCTGACCCGTGACACCCTTTGAACCCTGACCTCTAGGGAGTCACGTGACACACCATGCAGACATCTAGACTGTCATGACAAACACAAACCAGGTTCAGCTGGGAGATTATCGCTGATCCAGAGGCTCCTTTGCAAAAGTGCATTGAGCAGGTTTGAATTTCAGAGTGATTTCTTCCAGCTCCTGTGTCGTTATTCAGAAGATAAGATAAGTGATAGTGCTGCTGCAGATCAAAGAGAGATGAGATAAAGAACAGACACACGATGGCCAATCCTATATGAAAAATATGACAAATGCATAAAATCAATTGTAAATTGACCAAAACGCCCAGTGCTGGTGTACTTCCAATGATTTCTGGTCTCCTCTTCCTATAAGTAAAACTCTTGTTGCAAGCACTTTTCCGTCCTCATTCCTCGTGTGACAACCTTGACCTACTAAACTAGAGATTGACGTGACACTCACAAGACAAGTGCCTCGCATATGCAGGAATTCATATGAAGGAGATTCAGGGCGAGTTAGTTATTTTTAGTGTTTCTGAGCTAACCTACATACTGTATACGTTTATTGATACATGTTTAAGGCAGCCTTCTGCAAACATCGACCAACAAGGGAGGTTTTTGATATGATTATGAAGGGCTTTACTTCAGTTGGAACATCTAAATGTTTGTCTTTAAGCATAGCTGACCCAAATCCACTGCGCAGGAATCTAAGGAATCTGGTGTTTAGCCAAATAAAAATAAACAGAAGGAAGTTAGTGTATGTGTTTAGCTGTGTAAGGAGAAGGCAGCATCCCTCGAGGTATGCAGTGGACAGAAACTTGTTATGAATGGACTGTGACCCGTTAATGATAACTAGTATTCAGGGTCAAGCACTTTAATGGCCCGATTAAAATGACTCAGTTTAAGGTATTCATATTTAAGAATTTTTATTCAATTTCAGTTGTAGTCCTTCTGTTTCCTTCCTAAGCATCAATACTAATTGTATACAACTATACATGTCTGCATCTAATATTCTCCTATCCCTTAAACACACTTTATCACTTTTGGGATGAGCCCTGATGCCCTGAACCCTCACTCACACACTCCTTCACTCTTTTCCTAGGCATAGACACCGTTGGTTTATTTACTTTTGAAGCTAATGGACAGCACTGATGTGTTTGAGGGAGGAGCCTTTGAGTGACGAACAGGAGCCGCAGTCAGACCTGTAACTCCCCCCTCATCCCTCCTCTCCTCATTGGCCCCTGGGGGATGATAGCTCAACTCCTGAGAAATGAGGGGGACTAATACTGTCCAGCTGCAGGTTGGCAGCAGTGACAGAACCTCCATATGCCCGACAGATTGGGCTCTGGCTCTCATGCTGACCCTTCTCTGTTTACCCAGTCTTCCCACATTTCAAGGAACGAAGGAATAGGAGTGGATAGAAAAATAAAAGAGACACAAGCATAAATGCAGTAAAACACTTTGGGTAACGGGTACTTTTTTCACAGACCATAATAACAAGACTAGAGAGTCTAAGTCTAGTCCAGCAGCTCTTTGATGTTGACATTAGGGATTCATGCTTTTTGGGGCCATGAACATCTCTACCAAATTTCATAATTTGTAACGTAAACCCACATTTTTTTAAATGGTAAAAACGTTGGACTGAAGTAACTGTAAATGACCACATTCATATCAAAATCACATGCAATTTCTTTTCTTAAAGTCCTTCTTATACTTGTGTTGTGATGGTATGACCATCAGGAGATCAAACTAAATCATTCTCTGAAGATTTCTTTTTTTCAGGCGTTAAGAATCATTAAAAAAACAAGACAAAACCTCCCTTTGCTTCCTGGCTTTTAGTACTAATGGCTATAATGCAATGAGGCAAAGCCATTAAAGAGAAGAGGCTGCTTGGTTACAGTGGACTTTGTTCTGGCTTCATTCAGCCTCAAGGTTTTGAACTCGATCCTCAAAACTGTCATGGTCATGAGACTTCAGACAGCCAGGATTTTAGCTCACGTTTCAGTGCGTGCATATTGGTAAGAGCCACTCAAGTGGTTCACATGACAGCTATATGGACCCTGATGAAAGAGAGGCAAAGAGAAAAAACAACAACATGTTTATCATTCATTCATTCATTTTCAAATGAAAGCTAATTGAAAAAGGGACAGAGACACATGTAAATCTCTGTTAGAAAAAAACTGGAGGTTGGACGTCACCTCGGGCAAAATCAAACAAACCCTCATTTTCATAACAGTCCCAAAATACCTTGTTCAGAACATTACAAACCTGCTGCTTTGTTTTACAACCAGTGACCGAAAAATATTGTTAGCAGATGGCAACTTTGTGGCCTGTCAGGGTATTGAGAAATGCTGGACATGTTCACTGACCCACACCTCAACCACACACACACACACACACACACACACACACACACACACACACATAAAGACATTAAGTTGTCAAAGTGCCACTTATCCAACATGCTAATGCTAAGCGCTTCAGTGCTTGTATCATTACCAGCTGTGGGGTGTTAAAGTGGAGGTTGGCCTGGACACGGAGGGTGACAACACTCAGCCAGTGGCCTTGTGTTCATCCATTCATGCTGGCAAAGGGGTTACGATCCCTGAGTGACTACAAGGTGAAAGGTCACAGGCAACACCCCTCGATCAGAGGGAGAAAGGGACATTAAGTAGGCGCTCAGTCTAAAGAGAGAGTATGTTCAAGCTCCTTGGAGGTTTCAGTTGTGATGAGCAGGGAACAAGACACTAAAAAAGATTTGGGCATGTCAGCACTAGACCAGCCACTCATCTTATGACTCTATGAAATAGGAAATACAGATTTTATAAAGTTGATTTAGCACTGGATGAACTTTATGCCATTTGATGGAAGTCCATGATCAAAATGTTGCCCTGACACAACATTTTCCTTTGAGAAAAGGCTTTGAAAAGGATAGGGGCCCGTAGGCAGCCATAACTCCTTCCTCAGAAGCTCACCAGAAAAGTGGGAGCATTTTTCTTGGTACTACTCACAGATTCAGACCTCTAACCGCATTCTTATTTACTGATGATCAGACTAACCTCAGAATGGCTCACATTTTGGTAACTTTCATCATATAATTGACAATGACGATTTCATCCAAGTACCACAATTACATTTTGAGAAAACAGCCGCAGGCCATAACTATAACATTTAGAACATTCATCATCAGATCCAACAAATACCTGGAGGACAGTGTAGGTTAAAGGAGTCACTCTGGAAATGGTCCACTTCGCAGTGCTGCTTTTATCTGTAATATAGCCTCAACTGTCAGGGATCTTCAAGTCCACTCTAACACAATGACAAATACAGAATAACATATAGAAGGAGACGGAAAGAGGAAAATGCCTTTGCCTGAGGACCCAGAGCAGCTGTCAACCTCCTCATGAATAAAAATACCGGTCACTTTACAGTATGCAGAAAATAAGAGCCCAGTCAGACATGAGGTAGTATGTTAGCTGAATGCCATTCTGGATTGTGGAAATCCATCTGTCATCACTTCCCTTCCCAATTGGCACATCTGCTCACTCTTCATATCTCGACTACCCTCGGCCCCATTCCCATTTTGATACAGCCAGTGCTTGTGATAGTTAGCCAGGCTATTGGCAAAGCTCTATGGATGACAATTAGTTTGTCTCCTCATCGTCCAATGCTTTGATCTCGACGAAATATCTCTATTATATCTCAAATAAAAACTATTGAGATTTACATAAGCAAACACACACACCTTCCTAGTTATTTTAACCCTAAAAGACACTCAACAATTTAGCCAAGATAGCCAAACTTTAGATTACACCAAATACATAAAGAAGAAAGGTATATTCTGAGTTTCTGAGTCTGGAAAAGTGGAAAGAACTCTCCAAAACTACTCTCTCTCTTTTTTCTTCGCTGGTCAGTGCATCTGGGTGATGCCCTCTTTTTGCGTTAGCATTTTAGGTGTGATTTTGAGATTAGTGTCATTCCCATTAATTCTTGGTCTTGTTCCACTGAACAGCCAAAACAGAAGTCTCCATCATAACTCATTGCTACAAAACTGTAAGAAAATGCCCCCCAATCAACGGCATTCGAAGGGTCAAAATACCAGCAAGAACAACAGGATTAGCTGAAAATCCCCTGCAGATTGACTGAGTAAATTAAGGATGGCTAACCCACTGAGACCTGCTGAAGCCACAAAAAGCTGCAGACACACAGGAAATGAAGGCCCACTGGAGAGTGAATAAACAACATACCATGCGATCAGGCACCCCAAGAGGCAGTTAAGTCACCAGAGATGAGACCGTTTTAATGGGGCACTAAAACTTGTAGTAAGAACCCATCTGGAAGAGATTCTTCTGGAATGTGGTTGATTTACAACTAATGACCAGTGACAAGTCGTCACGCCAACATCTTCCTCTGGTCTCACATCACAAGTCTTCAAGTCTTCAACCCCTCATCTTCCATCATACCTCACAGGTGAGGGTGGATGGATGTGCATTGAGGATGGTCACACACACACAAAAGGTTTGTACATTGTAGTAAAGTCCCGATACACATGAATTATGTGCACAAAACCTTTTTGTGGCCTCCCTTCCTATATGTCATATTCGTTCAGAGTCAAGCAATCGTCAAACCATCATTCCATCATCTGTCTAAACTGACACCACTAACAATGTGCTGGTGACGAAAACCCAGTATTTATGGAGTAAAACCACAATTGCCCTTTTATATCTTTTTATTGTGCAAAAGCCCTCATTGTTTGTAGATTTTTCTAAATCATGCATGAGCAGTTGATCCTCTTTTCTCTCTACTTCTCTCTGACTATCTTCAAACACAGCACCGCCAATCAGTAGTGCTGATTAAAGCTGGCAAGGTGAACCGCACAGTGACTCGAGGATATAAAGACTCTGTCAACAAAGCTGCTCTCACACCATTTCTGCTGACGGAGGGAGGAAAGGTGGAGGAGTGTTCGGCCCTGAAAGTCTGCGGTGTGAAATCAGACATTCTCGAGTGCCGAGGCAGGAGCGAATTCCACAATGTGTGCAAATATTTGCGCACACTACTTTTGGAATCCAATGCTTTTTCAAATCGGGAGTTCTGTGAGTGTCGGCTCCATGAGGACCTCCTCCTCAGTACTGTACAATGTCAACGGGCACTTGAAATAGCAGCCTTGTTGTTCCGGCTCAGTTATATCTGGAAGAGTCTGTGAGGGAGCTTAGTGTTTGCAAAGTTCTGTGCTGAATAACCACCTAACCTTCCAGCTGCAGACTAAAAGCATGGGTAGCCTATGGGTCAATGAGAAGTCAAGAGCGTGCATCAAGTGGGATACATGTGGTCTCGCTGAAAAGTGGTAGACGTCTCACTTGAGCGATGATAGGCTGAAGACACTCAGCGAAGTAAAAACCACATCAAAATAATTAGGAAGAAAAACTAAATATCATTATTTGCTGTCTCATGCCAAAAGATGGTAAGAGAAGCTGCTCGCTGGATCTAACATCTCTTCAAGGTTCAGACTTTTACTGAACACAGAACAAATCGGAGATTGCAGGATGATCGATACAACAGAGAGGGCTCTCATGATTAGAGTCAAAAGATGCATTCAGTGAGTTCATGTGTTAAAAAGAGAAAGTGAGAAAATACTGAAGGAGAGGGAGCATGATAGAACAAGCTAAGTAAACAAGTTTGGCGTGAGCTTGCTGGAGTCACTGGGTTTAGGAAAACATTCCAAAGTCTTCGAAACAAGCGGCCTTGTGAGTGCACAGGGGCAGAAACAAGAGGGCTTTAAATCACCGAACAGGAACCGTGTTGGAGGACACTAATTCAATCATAAATATCTCAAGTGTTCACCCTCACACACCCTCATGTCAAGTTAAGTGACTACCAGTCATCTACATGACAGCCAGAATAAGCTTGCCAAATCTAACATACTGGAAAAGGACAATATGGTTCACTAACACAAACCCACTGGAGCATAAATGATATGCAGTCTATATCTATACTATGGTTTCTGCATTAAAATATATAGACAAAAAACAATCATGTGATGATTTAGTACACTGAAGAAATTTGACCTTACAAACAGTGAGATGTGTTCATCATTTATCAAAAGGTCATGTGTTATGTTGATATATAGGCTGCGGTTAATGTAAAGTCTAATTACATTTCTGCTCAAGATGAAACAGACTAAAACCTCACATCACTCAAACACCGGCTTTACATGTTGATGTTACAAAATGACACAAAATGCAATTTGGGGAAAACATATTTGCTGATGTACAAGCCAGTTTAATCTTTTTTTAATTCAATAATAAAAGTGCCAAAAACCTTTGACAAACAAAAGACAGCAAACGCCAAAAAGACTGCTCACGATACTTTTACTGAAAAGACAGAAGAAAGATTTAGAGTGCAAATATCCAAGAAAATAGCTGATTTGTTTTGACTATTCAATTATTAACTCTTTTTTTTTGATTTTCCATTTTGGGATTAAGATAATCGTTGCATTTTTAACCCTTTGGTATTAAATTGACATATGGGATATCCGCACACTTGTGCACTGTTTGAATTCTTTGATACAACCAGCATCTTAGTTAGGATGAAGCCAGGTGGTTATCCTCTGTGTGACTGCTGCTAATACAGAAAGATAGTTTTTAAATATATATATATTGTCTCAAATATTGTCTGTATTTTAGAAATGTATTTTCTTTTTATGTATTGGCACTTTATTATCTGTTATGCACCTCACCGTTGGACAAGAGAAAAACGTTTTTTTCAAATCCTCTGTATGTTTGGTACATGTCGAGAAATTGCCAATAAAGCTGACTTTGACTTTGAACATGCATAACATACTAAACCATGTGGAATTTGTTTTTATTCAATAACAATTAATAATGCAAACACCTACTGTAGAATTGAATCCTTAAAAATAAATGCCTTTAATTAAACTATCCTGTCCAACTCTGCATTTTGCATGGGCTTTCAGCCAGGCCCTGCCGTTGGGAGGTTTCATAATGCACGGAGACATCTTTTAGGGGGAGTTTAAGGGGAGGGTCAAAATCAAGGTCCACAGTGAACGGGAGTTTAACAAAATAGAAAAGAGTTACAGAGATGGTGACGTTGAATGATCTCTATTGAAAAGAGAATATATACATCCTTAAAACTTTACACCCAAAAGAAGAAAGTCAATGGTTTTTCTGGTCATTTCTGACTTAGATCCTAAAGAATCTCTTGTGTAAAGTTGTATAGTCCTCACTTTCCATGAACTTTTGATGTGTAATGTCATTTGAGGTATTATTAAGCATCACATTATTTGTGTTAGTTTCCACCATGTCCCTTTTTCCTGATCAGGATACTCATAGGCTGTTAAGGAGCTAATTGCCTTTCCAATTGCAATGCCAATTACCCTAAATTGGATCACCCGAGTGTTTGTTATTGAAGAGGCATACACACTGCAACAATGTGACACTGAAGGCTAATAATGTTATCTTCTGTAACTAAAGTGACTTATGATCATTGAGTGCAACCCTTCTCTATCATCTTAATCCAACATAATGAGGATAACCACCAATTCTTCGGAGCACTGTGGGAACTCCATGTGAAAGATTATCTCAAGTAAAAATAGAGATTTCAAGTAAACATATTGGAAAGAAATCTTAGATTATGTTCATAGTGTACAATAAATACAAGCTCAGGGGGAAAAAGCTATTTAGTGGGATTGTTTTGTCAATGAATGAACTGATGAACATAATGACAAAAAACAGCTTCTGTTCTTGCATGTGATGACAACAGAATGGCCAAAAAACGAAAGAATGCAAGTTTAAGGCACTTCCACATCGGCTTCCCTCTTCCCAGCTGGAGGATGCTGAACTCAAAACCAATGAGTGACGTCACAGTGACTACATCGACTTATTCACAGTCTATGGTTGGTACAGTCAAAATACTTAGGCCAAGTTCAAGAATGAACTTCTATGCTCTATAGAGTGTCTTTGATTTTTAAAAAAATTATATATACACTATGTATTTATAAAGTCTTGAATTTCTTTCTTCCCGAGGGAACCACAAGATACACCTTTGACTGACAAGAGCAAATATAAAAGCATACAGAGATGGGAAAAGACGGATGATGAGGCAGTCAATAAAAATGCAGACTGTCCCACATGTCCAACAGTCATGTCTTACAGTCATGTCTTACACAGTAAAAGAGTATGTGCATGCTTTTAGCTATGCTCTGAATTATTCACACTCACTCACACACCTACAAACACTGTCTTCATGACTCTTTAAGTAGTAGATGACAGTAACAGTGGTCCTGGCCTACTTTTTCACATCCTCATGATGGGATACTGGCACAAAAATAGAGTAGAGCAGTCCATCTCCCTTGATAAAATAATAAGGGGTGCTATTTATAGACACACAAATAGAGCAGCTTGACCTTAATGTGAAGGCATTCAGAATACTGCATACTGAAACGTGAGGTGACAACAAGAGAATTATTCACAGGCTGTTCTTCAGAAAGACTGAAGACTTAAACTGTCCAGATTCTGCCAAAGGAACGACCACATGATTAAAACATCATAGCAGATCTGACACTGAAAATGAAAGAGGCCTAGAAAAGATTACACGATTACTGGAGTGTTGTGGTCTTATCTTCTCACTTTGACATCATGATGTAGATGGAAAAAGTGTGTTTTCAAGGGACAGAGATGTGCGGGAAGACTTTACAATGATTACAAAAAAAAAATACTTTAATTGTTGCGAAGATCACAAAAGTCTAATGCCATGACCCAACAAACAGCTCTTGAGCAAAGCAAGGCAGCCCTGGGTGTTTACATAAAAATAACCAAGTCTTATACTATGTAGTTTGATCCCAAGAGCTAAAATGATTGCTGTCGTGAAATATGCAGAACTAATTCCACCAAAGATGTAAACATTTCATATTTGTGTTGATCTGCAGTTACTCCTCATGTTTTCAAGCTAAATCCCTGATTAAACTTAAATAGCTTGGTTCATTCTTGGGGTGAAAGTTTCTTGTTGAAGCTAATTTGTTACATGGTTGCCTGTTGCGTTTTCATTCAAAGAGATCTCCACTGATGTCACAGTGGTGCACCCTTTCTGACTTCCTCTTTGGCCATCCTTGAGGCGTGAAATGGCCCGCTGGGTCCCTGTAGAGTCCTGTAGGGCCACAATAGGCCCAGGACATCTGTGTGGTTTAACAGAAGGCAAGGCTTGAGGAGACCGGAACATGTCTATGGACCTCCCACTGGCCTACACTTAAGCCCCACTACAAAAGCCTGGTTGCCACTTAACAATAACACAGTCATGGACAAGTGGGGACACACTCGCACTCAGACACTGGCACTTAAGTATAGCAAATATATGTTTATGAATGAATACAGAGGCCGGTTTCTTTATTTATTGCACTTAAAAGGGTAACTTCGGTATTTTTCAACCTGTGCCTAACTGACAAAAAAAACAATTTCAGAAAATGGTTCATTAATAGTGTTGTAGACCTTGACCAAACTAGTCCATGGACTTCCTCATTCTGGGTACACAAGGCTCTATGGATGGTAATGTCGGTGGGTCATTTTCTTCCAAACCACTTTGGCCCAGTTTCATCTGGTATAAGGCAGGTTCTTGTCTACATGTGCTTGTGTAGTCATTTTGTGCTTTAAATAGGGACCAACCGGTGCAGTGCTTGCCAAGCTGAATAAAGTGGCAAAGTTAGGGGTGTGGTCATGCAGATATGAAGTGCCATTTTAGTTTTCATTTTGGCATTAAATTGTGGCTCCACTAAGACTTAGCACACATATAAACCCTGTGAAGGAAACATGTATTTGACTTTCTTACAAATTGCTCAAACAGTACGCATTTTAGTTTTGCACTTTTGCAACAAATACCTACAAAAAGTGCATTGACAAACTCATGTCACTGAGTTCCACAAACAACCAAGGCAGACAATGCCTTGTTTCCTCTGAGTAGAGGCCAAACAGACTTACAAATGAAAATGAATTGGTGTATGTTACGACCATATAAAAAAGACAGTTTGAAATATTATATAGTCAGGGTAATTTGTTTAGGTTTTAAAATGTGAGACAACGTCAACACAAGGAGCTTTTTCATGATTTGACTCAGAACACCGACAGCTCTCTTGGTACAGTTCACTGTGTTCCTGTACTTTATGGCCAGGAACACACGTGCATGAATTCACACACAGTCATAATGGTTTACAGATGTATTTCCTGTTAAAGCCACAACATTCTTTCTTCATTGTGAATAAAGAGCAAATGAAAAGAAGTGAAATTAGTGACATGAGAGCTGTAATTAGCTACTGTCATAATTATTTGACACGCTTCTCTACTCTTTCCTTTTTGATGTGTGTCAGTGGGCGATGTAGTAACAGCCTGGAATATCCTGGAGGATATTTATCATCTAGTCTCTCTACTTCAATAGAGAGCTCAGGCCACAGGGCACTGACCTCTGATTCTGTGGGAAAACTGGGTTCTTTTGGAAAGAAGCACAACAGAAAGTCAGCTGTTTGAGGTTTGAGCTGCTCAGGTTCCCGAAAATATTAATACAAAAAGTTAGTTTTTTTTCTAAATATTAGGCGATAGGGATCTGGACAAGTCATTGTAATACCAGCTGACATTAAGAGAACATTCTTTTATCAATGTCAAGGTCAAATTATATGCAAACTCAGTCACTCAATGGATGTAATAGACTTCCATTTGTGAAGCGCCTTTTTATTCTTTCAACCGCTCAAAGTGCTGTACACTACATGTACACTACATGTTATCATTCACCAAATCACTCACCCATTTATACACTGATGGCAGAAGTGATGCAGCAGCTGTGTGCATGTTCCCACTCATCTGACATTCCTCAAGAGCAAAACAGCAAGACAGAGTACAGCACAAATCCTTAAGCCAATGAACATTTCCTTATCTTCTGTAACTATGGCTTTTTGTAATTAAATGAGACATTGGAACCAACAAATTATACTGTGTATGCATTTGTATCTTCATTGAGCGAAAGCTTACACAACTTACGCAATATCTAGACATTTGCTGAAGCATTCTAAGCCAAGATTAAATTAATAGGCCTATTACCTCCATCCACATGACCTTAGAAAATGGATTGATTGACAAATCTCTGGGCGTTATGCAAGAGCATTAGCTGGTAGCATTATGAGAAACTAATAAGGCCTCTCAGGTAACCAGCCAACAGTGGTGGAAAGGGAGCAGCAATAACCTTCACCGTGATGCAAATCATGATTACCTCACACCGAAATCCTTCAGAAGTGGCACTCCATTATACGTGACTCTTAAGAGTAAAAACAAGACATTTAGAGAGACTGTTCCACAATATCCTGGTCATACAAAAGCTTTTAGTACAAGGGCCAGATGGTGAGCACATCTGTCTGTGTCAGCTGGGAAAGATACAACTATTAATGGTGTTGAGTGTTGAAATAATACATTAAGCATTTCCTAATGATTTTTCCTTTTCAGTTTATACTTGCTCACACCTCTGCATTCATTAAAAACATAATCAGCTTATATCATGGAAATGAGTAACTGCCTCAAGAGTGCCATTCATGTCAGGGTTTTGGGGCTTATAATTTATTCTTTGTACAATCTTTATAATTTTGGATTACCCTGGTAATCTGTGCAAATAAAATCTACAGCTCGGTTCAAAACGTCTTAATCTAAAATATATTTGACAGAAAACTTTACGACATGATTCGAGTCCTTAATGAATGGACTAAGGGAAATGTGTTGCAGGCAGGTATGATGACAGATGCATCTGTTGCCCTCTTTCTGTCTAGCTATCTGTCCTGATTCAAGATGCCCTTCGACCTACCAAAAGGCAGCTCATTCAAGACTATGTCTGATTATTCTTAGTCTTTACTGAGTCAAAATGTCCATACCTCCTACAAATCAATAGGCCACTTTATTCCAGGACGTGAAACTTTGAATCTATCTATATTTAAAAGAATCACCGAACAAGACAAGTCTAAAGGTTACACTGTTCACAGCAAGAGAGAAACCTTTTCTCTGGTAAACTGGAACTCTCTGAGCTATTAATCATGAGCTGATGAAAAGGCTGGAAGTCCACACTTCTGAGCAGCCTCAATGGTGCAGTACTGTCTTGTTGGAATTTCATACCTTTGGCCTAAAGGAAGGGATCAGAAAAAAGATGTCCGCTTGAAGCTTCGGCCCCTTTAAAGTTCCATTCATACAACTTCACTGCCTCAAGAAGGTCGGTCTTAAAAATAGGAGGGGGGGGGGGTCACCAGGGTAATTTAGGGGGCTCCGGAGGACAACAGCCTGGCGAAGCAATGATCTTTTTGATGACGTCTCTAATAGAAAGTGTGCACACAGACTGTGAGTGATAGGTGGGGTTTTCTCAGTGGATACACTCTGTGTTTTCCCCTTCAGCTGTAAACATGCTGAACTATATGATGTGATCATAAGGATGATATGGGTGGAACAATGTCAACAAAGTTATTGGGTTTTCAGGATGCATGGTGCTGCACAGAGCTGGCATGCAGTCCTTGGGAGCCTGCCCTGAATGTTATTAGCTAATGCATATGAGTCATCAAGGATCACGTACCAAATCAATGTCAATGTCATGTGTTATAGTAAAGAGAATATCAAGTCCTAGTTGTTTTTTGTAAGGCAGCTGAAGATCATTTTGCATCCAAAAGGTCTGGAATAGTTTTCATAGGATGCCAAACTGCTACTACTATATCAAATATGTCAAAATGAATTGGTGTATTTTCAAATGGCATAACATATTGTTACAATCATATATGAAATATTATGTAGTCAGGATAATTTCTTTCTGCACTTTATAATTGTTTACAGATGCATTTCCTGTTAATGTAGGAAGACAGAGAGCAAATGAAAAGAAGTGAAATTAGTGACATGAGAGCTGTAATTAGCTCCTGTCATAATTATTTGACACGCTTCTCTACTCTTTCCTTTTTGATGTGTGTCAGTGGGCGATGTAGCAACAGCCTGGAACATCCTGGAGGATTTTTAGCACCTAGTGCTCTCTACTTCAATAGAGAGCTCAGGCCACAGGGCACTGACCTCTGATTCTGTGGGAAGACTGGGTTACCTCTTTTGAAAAGAAGCACAACACCTGTACTGAGTTTGAAAGCGCAGAGATTTTAAATGTGATGCAGCCCAATGTCATGTCACTCGGGACCCTTAAAAAGGATCACACCCCTTTTAAAAACCCTTTGAAGCCGCCTGCACCTGCAGATCATATTAGGCATCTGAGGCCAATGTTCCTCAAGAACAACTCGGTTAATCCATTTTCTTTGCTGCTGCTCTTATGTGATATTGGAATATCTGTATTATTTAAAAGCAAGCTTGCCAGGGAGTTGGATGTCTATTCTAATGCACTCAGTCCTACGTGCAGCTCATCAGTTATGAATGACAAAACCCAGTTTTCAAGCCACTGTGGTGGATGCAGGTGAGAGTCCTACACATACTGTAAATGTACATGCAACAACACAACATTACTTACCGACACAAAGAGCACAAGAAAAATATAAATATGACACAAACCTGACAATGATCATCTTAAAAATGGCACAAGACACATCTGAACTAGTCAGTGACGGTTTCTCTGAGCTGCTCCATCCCAACACATCCAACAAATGCTGTTAATCAACAACAAAAAATGGTTCACTTTGCATGAGCCTTGCAGCGTATCCCATCTTTTCTTTGAGATAATGACATGTGTATTTTGTTAAATAATCTGAAACTCCATGTCTTCTGGAACAAATCATATGCATGTGCACACAATCACATACAAAACAGAGGTAAATAAACATCTGCATGTACTGTACACATATAAACAGACATACACCTGCTGTTTCAGTCACTCACCTGCCAGTCGAATCTCTGGAGAGGGCTTGCTCAGCCTATCAAGGGCTTTGGAGGTAGAGGACCTTATGTGGTCACTGAAGGACTTCTGCAGCAGCAGCAGCCTCATAGAGCGAGACATGCCGTTTAGCATCCACCCAAATGTATCCAAGTCAGACCTTGTTCCTACATCTGTTCCTGTCACTGATCAGATGGATTATTGAGCTTTCGTGCCATCTTAATCCCACTTCTTTCCACTTCTCCTATTTTTGTTAGCTTGGGTGATATCTATGTATAAGTATCCAATCGGGACTAGTTTCTCCATCTAACTGGCTTTGTTCTTTCCTCCTTACATGTCTGTGTTCTGCCTCCTTCTCGCTCTCACTCTGTTCTGTTCCAGTCTGGACTGGACCCTCCCGTCTGCTGCAGTGAGCATCCGTGCAGTAACTGCTGGGACACATCCAGCCAGTGCTGCAATGCTCTCATATTCTATTCTGCCAGTGTGTGTGTGGGTGTGCTTGTGTATATGTGTGTCGTGTGTGAGTAAGTGCTTTCTGACACAAGCTCCAGCACTCTATGTGTATATCTGAGTGGTTTCGAATCACAACTGCCATCTTCATTTCCCTTCCATATCTTTTTTTGTCTCTCATCTTTGCCTCTCTTCTATGTCACCTTCCTCCTCTCAGCCACTCTGTTTACACCTGCCCTACCCTGTCTAGACTAGACACAGAGAGCATCAGTGCCAGTTATATAACCAATTGCCCAGGCAGCCTGCTTGTTATGAATATCCACCTGTCCTTGCTCACAAACAGCTAAAGACATCACACAACTGAAACCAAAAGAGAGGAAGTGAGATCACGAAGCGGTCGCTCACAACAAAGCTGCAGGTCAATTGAACGGATCCCAGGAATGGTTGATAGTTAAAACATTTTGAGAGATTCCCCAAAAGGATACAGAAATGTCAAGAAGGTAAAAATGCTGATGATTAAAATTGTGCACTTGCTGGTTTCTCCTGCACATCAGGAACCTCTCAGTTATTCCCCACAGTCAATAATTACTCTCCTGAGCCATGGGGAAAGGTCCCGCATGACTGTAAATATAATATGGTAGGAATCGGAATGCAGTGCACACATACAAAC
Organism: Cyclopterus lumpus; assembly: GCF_009769545.1. Classification (NCBI taxonomy): domain Eukaryota; kingdom Metazoa; phylum Chordata; class Actinopteri; order Perciformes; family Cyclopteridae; genus Cyclopterus; species Cyclopterus lumpus. The sequence goes on from NC_046966.1 coordinate 15,212,713, forward strand.
ACAAGTACATCCCATTAGTTGCTGAAAAACAGATATGTAGTGTAGGCCTTATGTAACAAATTTAAGCTACTGAAATGGACAAAAACAACACAATGGAATCCGATACTTAGACTGCTGCTGAGTTGATCGGATAATGCTGATTTAGCTTCTATTAGGCAAGTGCAACTCTCTGGGGTCTGTGGAGAAGCTTAGTCAATGGCTACATACCGGGTGAAAAACAGCAACTTCAGATCTACTGTATAGATGAAGGTTTTTTTTTTTTACACTGTGGCTTTTTGGAAGATGAATTAATTTGCTCTCAAAAATGCAAATACATCTTGCAATCAGGTTTAAGATTAGTAATAGTTTTCATATCATTGCATATAATAATTACATCATTCACGTGTTTACATGGCAAGTTACTCATCACCCGAGTGTGCGAGTTCATATGTGCATGTAGTTGTGAGTACTATGAGATATTCAGATTACCCTCCCTTACATTCCACACTCAGCTCACGCTTGAGAAAGTCAGCCAATCTTGCTGATTGCTACAGCAAGTGAAGGTAATGTACCCAGCGTTGGCTTATTGCAGCCTGCTGATAACAATGTGCTCATCGCGGCCAATTGACTTTATGGACTTCCGAGGTTCGCAGAGACTGATAAGGCTTAGACTCCCGCGTTTTCACAGCCCTTTAGCCTGCACTTCTGCAATATTGCACTGACCTCCATAACAATGTTGGAAATTTGTATCAGGATGGGATACAGAAAAAACTAATATCCTATAATAGTATCACGTATTTAGTGTCCTCGCTTACACACCTGTTTGACCAACATGACATCCGAATCACACTATGGCTTTCATGCATGTGTGTGAGTGTGTGCATACTCCAAGGCACTCAAACCATCTGGGTCAGTACTCGTATCACAACAACATATCAGTGTACTTTCCCTCTCTGTCTCTCTGGTATACCTGTGATAAGGGGGCAATACGAAGACTGTAACCTGGATATGAGGGAAAATGTCCTGAAGGCTGGAGGAGAAGGAAAAACAATGGAGTGCTCATACCTCAGGAAGCAAAGTCTTGCCAAATTCCCCCTCTGTCAAACATGTGTGCACAGTGCCAGGAGTATGTACCTACATATAACTCCATAGAACAGAGGCAACAGAGGGTTACCTGCCAACATGCTGGCCCAGAAACTAATACAGGGGAGGTGAAAAACAGAGAGGGGGAGGGGGGATTGTGGGTGGACTTCAAACCGTGTGAGAGTCTATTATCAAAATGTCTGTGAAAAACAATGCACCATGGTCTTTACAGCACGGCCAAAAATGTGTGTGTATGCTGAAGCGCGTATGTGTGGGTGTGCCCGAGTGCGACTGTAATTGTGTAGGAGTCCCTTTGATGTGACCATCTGCTTGAGGTCTCACTCTGCTATCAAACATACACTCCCTCACCCTTACTGTCTGCCCTACTTTTAAAGACTCCATTCTAACTATCAGATACATTTGCACCTTGTGTATGTGTGCACCAGTTAATTCAGGAACTAAATAATAATGTCTCCAGTAAGATATCGGGCAAACAGACACTTCAAGATTAATTAAAAACCCAAATATAGTTTATCCAAACAATCCACATCTCCTGCATGTTGACAAGACAATCTCTCACCCAAACGAGGGAAATAAAGCCGCCAGGGAGTGACAGAGCCTGCTGAGCCAGGACTGATTCATTAGCCCGCCCAGGTGAAAAAAAAGTACACTTAAGTACATTAAATTTAAGTGTACTAACTATACTTTTTTGTATTTAACTTTCCATTATTGGTTAGTACACTCAAAGTGTATTAGATAAGTATTCTTTAAATACATGTGCTAAATTGAAATACAATATTTTTGTACTTAATATATTAAAGTGTAACTTTGTAGTGTAAGTTGTACTTTAATATACCAAATGTACTTTTTTGTACTAAAATGACACACACTGAAGTTGTACTTAAGTACATGCAAATATACTTTTCTGTACTAATTAATGTATGGCCCTGGGTCTTATCTTGACTCTGGGGCCAGCAGCAGAATCATCAATCTAGATAACATATTAACATTGTTTATAATGTTAGTGTTGTGTGTAACATGTGACTTTAGCATAACCAGCTAGCTGGTTAATTTAAGCATTATTTGACATAAGTTATTTGAAATTATAAGATTGCCTTCTTTACAACTGCTTGCTCATCGATTATAAGCCTTGGGTGATGAAACATACCAATCTGCTGAAAGATAAAGCTGAATTAAGAATGACACACACCCTCATAAGGCTTCTTTCTGTGGAATAGGGGAGACTTTTGTTGTAATTGGGAGTTCAGCAAGCTGACTTCCTGTAAATTCCCCTGTTCCCTTGTGTTTTCCTGTTCAGGGCACCATGGATATAGAGATAGATTTCCAAAGAAAGACATCTCAAAACTCACAAAAAAGATAATAGGTTTCTGAGCTTTCACTTAAGTAAATCGGTGATACGATACGAAATGTATCTTTTGAGCAAGAGAGACACTTATTGCCAACGTTAACATTAAAATTAAGAGGCACAACAAAACAATGTTTTATTTAAAACTTTTAAATAAAACAATGTTTTATTTAAAACTTTTAAATCTTTTGAAATATCCAGTATGTGTGACAAAACAAAATGAAGCAAAAAAACATATATTTATTTGCTTCCAAGGGGAACAGTTCAAATCACACCTGTAAATGTATTCACAGCTGAGTTGGAAGTGTGACATGTAAAAGGAATGGACATGTTACAGTACAGTACCAGTCTCGACACAGGAAGTGTGTCAAATGGGCGGGGCTGATTGGGGTGAGGTGTTGAGGCTGGCGTAGACTGACGGGGGAGGCCAGGAATGTGACCTTGCACAAGCACAGCAACTCCTGTGCTGTGTATGGAGGGGCGGCAAAATAGTTGGCTAAGACGACAATCAAAAAGCAGGACCAAGTAACGAAAAACAAAAAATCTGCCACAAGCTATTGTTGACTCCAAGTTAAAGACACTTCATTACATCCGTCAAAGACTACTCAGATGAGAGCAATGTCCTCAAAGGTCATGTTGCTGCAGGGTATAAACCAGGAGAAAGTAGCACCGGTCACAAATGAGGACAGCAAGTCATTCCATATGAATGCTGAAGTGGATTTCACTGTGACGTCATATGAATTAAGTGAAACTTGGTGTGGAAATGTGTTGAGTTTTAAAGGTCAATCATGATCTGTGGCTGAAAAGGGATTCTCAGACACCATCTGTACCGAAAGGACTTTGTTAGAGTTTTACCCTGGTAACCAAGTCCGTCAATATTCCTCACAGTCACCTTCTGTATCAGTTGTTAATAATCTTTTCAAATTAAATATTAAATGGATACAAATATTTTTTTTTAGGCAAGAGTCAGATGAGAAGATCATTACCGCTCTCATGTATGCCAGATGAATATGAAGCGAGAGCCAGCAGATGATTGTCTTAGCTTAGCATGAAGACTGAAAGCAAGGAGAAACAGATAGCCTGATGAGAACCAAATCTTCTACATTTCTGTTTGTTTACGGATTTAATAATCAAGATGTGTTCATTATGCAAATCAAGAGGTGCTGGTAGGCCTTTCTTCTTTGCTAGCCATTTACAGTTGTTATGCTCTGCTAAGCTAATCAACTGCTGGCTCTACCTCCATTGTTAGTGATATTCAAGTCCTCATTAAGCTTTAAAAAAAATTAATATAAGTATTTCACTAAATCAACTTTAAAAGTGAAGTGACCTCAACATAAACTATTTCCTTTAGGTCCACAGATTGGTGCTGTTTTTATTTTCCAAGTGCATAATTATAGGATGATAAATACTGGAATCCTCCTAGGTCAACATGTGTATTGGAACAGTAAAAACACAGCTGCATTTAGAAACAACTTTAAATACCAGGAACATGTATTTGTCACTGGATTTCCAAGAAGGGAAGGATGGTGACTAGAATGGAAACAAGGGAGGAACAGAGAGAAGGAAACAAAAAGAAGAGGCAGACAGACAGAAATGATGAGACAAGTGTTTCACAGGAACCACCAACTCCCGAGTGTCAGAGCGCTGCCTCTGGACTCCACTGAGGGTGCTAAACCACTTCCTCTTTCCTTAGTTATCCGTTCCTTTCCTCCACCTACAACCAAGTGCTGTAGACCGTGAGGCTATGAATCCAGGGAAAAGAACAGGCTTAACGCTGCTGCTGGTGGTTGGAAGCCCATCATTGTGTTCTGTTTATGTATTCCCACTGGTTTATATTTAGATCAGGAAGGCGGCGCAGGGTACCTCTAACCTCTGCAGATACAATCAAGGAGAACACATATAGACCATTCTAGAGGTGATCGCCCTCCACCCAGCTCATTGAGGCTTTCATTGTGAAATAGGTATTGTATCAATAACTTCTCATTCCAACTTCACCAAACAGCTGTTCATCGTCCATTGCGTTCTTTTCAACGGGGAGAGTGAGGAAGTAGAAACAGGATGTCTGACACAAGTTCAACACTGTGCATTGCTGCATCGCCCACGGCCACTTAGGACACAATGCCATTGACATAATGCAAAAGATAGACATTTGAATAGTTCGAAATGATATGTCACTTTTAAAGGGGATATTGCAATTTAAATTTTGGGCAATTTTGCCAGCCCTACTTCTTACCTTGAAGGGCGTTTTCCTGTTTGCATTTCCATCGCTAATCTTTGGGCTAAATGCGTGGCCATCACTCGTTCTTCATCCGTGTTTTCTTACTGTACAGTTTTGGGTTGTTTGTTGCTGACATGGTTGACTGATATTTAAAAATGCCGTTTGCCAGTGCTGCATTCGGCTTGTGTGTTCGACCAATCATCATACAATTATGTCATTCATGGTTCCTCTTGTGATGTGAGTATCTACTCTGATATAGGGGTTGAAAAAATCTCTCAAAACAGCCTTAACTAGAACTATATTCCTTCTTAGTTTTTGCGGTTCGGACACAATAAAAAGGGTTTTTACAGACCTGCCACTAAGCTCGTACATATGTCCAGTCATAACAAAACTACATTTTACATAATGTAAAATTATAGGTATATAGGTGTTCACAGCATTGGACAACTCAAGAAAAAAAAATGTATACAACCAATACTAAATAGATGGTAAATTTCAATATAATATGAATCCCATTCCTCTCTGACCTCTTAATCTGTCCTTCACTGTCCTTCACCCATACAAGGTAAACCTATTAACTTCCTGGATCAGAGGATGTGAGGTCACAGCTAAACAAGCTGCCTCTGAAGATAAGCACTGGATGATTTGAAGTCTTGTGTTTTACCTCTATATTATTCAGCCTACATACTACAGTAAAGGTGCATACTAAATAGACACTAAACTGAATAACACATGTATTATGTTGTCTTTCTCAAACCTTTTCTGTATGAAACATAGTAGACATTAGTTTCCACTTTTGCCTCATGGATTTCTCCATTGTCCATCTGTTTCCTGAATATGAACTGCCATGATTTTGCCATAATAGACTCGAGGAGAGAGATATTGAGAAGCTCAGCTAGAAACAACTCTGTTTACAATATCAAAAATCATGTTCATATTGTATGAACAGACAATACCATTCATCATTTAAAACTAAGACAAAAAAATCCAGTAAGTCTTATGATGAAAGCTCACATAAAAAGATTATAATAGGGTTTGTCCCAAAATCCTTTCAATGTGTTGTTTGAAAATAGTGAAAACCAATTGGCAGACAGCACTAAGTAGATTTATTTTGGGCTTTCTTTAAATCCCATTTTAGAGTTTGCATAATATCTCTCCTCCCTTCACATTAATCATCCCACTAGACCGTGCCCAACCGATGAGAAGGTCCTCATCATCTCCAGATGCTCGGTCATTGCCATTCCAGTGCAGTTGCACTCTGCATGCCCCATGGCTCACAAGGCTCAGCCTATGCAGCATCACAGGAGTCCTATAAAGAACACATCTAAGCAACAGGTTGTCAGTTGTATAAGCACATCGTCTTTGTGCACAGGAAAGCCGTGACACTGACCGCTCACCAAGGTACACCCAGTGCCGCAGGGAGGTCATTAACTGAGCCATTTCAAAGCCTGAGCTACGGAAAGTTCTTGTTGATCACTGGTGTGCTTCTGTTGTCACAGTGATAGTAAAATTAACCATGAATGAGGTTTCTTTCATGGCAGTGCGGCAGGAGCCTTTAGGGCATGGTGGGTGATGTAACAAATGTCACAAATGTGTCATTCCCAGGGGCTTAAACGGTGGAGATACAGAGGGGGCTTTGAAGTGTCACAATGAACACTGGGCTTTGTGCTCCATCAAGTCCCCCAAAACTTCGCCAATTCCCAATTGTAGCCCCACCCCCACTTCAGTCCTGGGTTCCATCACATGGACCCAGAGATGGAGGTTACATAACTTGCTTCCAGGAAGTCAGACTGGTTTAAATGAAGAAACATGACCAAGGACGTTTGACCCCTTTGAAGTTGGCACTGTGCACTTTTGCAAGCTTGAACCTCCTTGTAAAAAAAGTTTAGAGAGTGCCTTTCGCCAAAAGGTAGTGCTTATATATGCGCGCACACACACACACACACACACACACACACACACACACACACACACACACACACACACACACACACACACACACACACACACACACACACACACACACACACACACACACACACACACACACACACACACACACACACACACACACACACACACACACACACACACACACACACACAGCAAGGAACGATAATTAAAGTGAGAGACAGAGCGAGAGCGAGTGAGGACTCCCAGCAGGCTTTGAGACAGGGGGGGGGGGAATATGAAAGCCTTGTCCCCACGTCGAACCACCTCTCTGGTATTGTTTATCAGGGGACTGACGACACAGGGGGGTGTTTAATGAACACTGCTCCCCTGCCGGCTGTCTGAAAGCAGGTCTGTCCATCCTTGCTGATGACCCTGTGCATTACCAGCAGACTGCTGACGGAGAGGCCGGAGCCAGCATGGAGGGGCCAGTCACTACACATCGAGTTTGTTCTGAAGATTGATTCATAATATAAGTGTGCAAAAAGGATGACGGCGAGCTTTTCAAAGTAATAACATTGCATGTCAATACTGTGAAGGCTTTTCTTCAGGAGGAAGTCAAATGAGGGTTGATTGAAAAAGCATATGTGCAAGGGTGTGTATTTGGATAGATTGACTTATTTCAGTCTTTTAGCTGTCTATTCTTAGTTGCTTTCTATACCAGAATATCTTTTTGATCACAGAAACATCTTATCAGGAAGGAAAGTAAGACGTGAGGGCAAAAGGTAAATAAATACAGGTCAAAAGTGTTTGGCATCATTCACGACATCCAGTCTGGCTCTTATCTTGGAAAGGCGACTGGCTTGATGGTTTTGTAGATGAGTCTAGGATCTTATCTACATTCACATCCAGTGTCTCATAGAAACAGAGCCTGTCCTCCTCCACTCCCTCCCTTCTTCCTCTCTTGCCCCATGTTGTGAACACTGGACAAGATTATCAATCAGAAATGTGCCTAAGAATCTCTTCACATGACACCAGACCACACCTGGACCAGATCAAACGCAGACAAACACTTTTCCCAAACACGCAACACAATTATGAAAAATGAATCTAACAAAACACAACCCTAATATTTTAAGTCTCAAGGTTTGTGAGTTAACTGAACACATGAGAATGACTCACCAGCTTGTTCTGTCTCAGGAATGGTAGATGTGCTCTGAGAAAGAGAATAGAAAAAAGATTATAGATAAGTAGTAGTGTCATCATTATTCAAACTCATTCAGTAGAATCCCTTGATCAAATGTGTCTGGTGCATGAAAATTCATGAAAAAGCATATTGATGGAAAACATCAAATAATAATATTCATGCAGTGACATGATGCTGTTAGATCCAATTCCTTTGCATGTTCTCCCTCCCAATTGATGGACATCTTCGGATCTGAGCAACAGAATCTACGTCTATGTCTTGTCTGTGTGTATTTCCAGTCTGATCGTGTATAATAATCCTTGAAGAAGTTTAAGATTTTAAAAGGATTTTAAGAATATTGTTTGAAATCTAAAGGATTGTGCAGCTACAGTAATATAGTGCTACACACACCAATACGAAAAAATAAAAATTGGCCCCACACACACACACACACACACACACACACACACACACACACACACACACACACACAGACACAGACTCTGGATGCATAATTTAATAAAATGCAAACTTTGTAATAAATGGTCACAGTTAATAACCCACTTGATACTTGTGAACCAATATAACATCCTTCAAAGTCAGAGCACACAGTGCACTCTCCTCTGATTCAATGTTCAAACCTTATGTAGATAGTCCGCAGAGACAAAACTGATCAAATCACAACATATTTTGTAGATTCTCATTATTCTGCGCACACAATATTTTCCTCTTTGGATTTGTAGTGGGTTCTAAAAAATGTAACTGATTTTAAACAGGGTTTCTGGTCAAAATGACATCAAGCAGTCATTACTTTGGTGTGTGTGTGTGTGTGTGTGTGTGTGCGTGTAGGACAGCAGTCAATAGGAATGCAGAGGTCTTTCTCGCCTCTGACTTTTGACCTCAGGTTCTTTGGCTGACCTCCATAGGCTGACCTATTTTAATCCAGACTCCCCTGGAACAGATCAGACAGGAAAAGGAGGATAGGGTACACACTCAATACGATTCATCCACTTTGTCCAAATAACTTTTGGTGTGCAAAATGTGTAAATGTCTTTTTCTCCTGATATTTCTATTCAGATAAATGCCTCCGTGATAATTGTTTCCCTTGAGGCCTAATTAAAGTGATTTAGCTGTGTCCCGCTGTGACTACTTTAAAGCCTGTTTACCCTTTAGCACCTACTTACACAACAGATCCAGGACAGCCAAAGCCACACTGATTATCATCTTAAAGGAGCAGTTTGACATTTTGAAAATATATCCCAACGGTATCCTCTGTCCCAAGGTTACAAAATACAACTGCCAAATACTCAAAAACTCACAAATTATTTCATATTACAGGTTATATATTTCTTTAATTGTACTAGGGATATGTGCCAGATTTCTCGACTGGGAGAAGTAATTACTTTAGTCTCCTCTGGTTGCCTGACAACCGCACAGTGAAGAAAGACTCCGGGAAGTGAGACCAAGAAATAGTCCTACGGCTGGTAACGGCTCCATCGATCTACCCGTCAGCTGAAGGTGTACTTATGCCTTTGTTTCTCAGCATTATGATAATTGTGTCACTGCAGCTAACCGTTACAGTAAGTTCTACACAATTTTCCCCATAAATAGTCCACTGTAACTATACAATAAATAAATCTGATTAGTGTGAAGTTCTGTAGCTTTTGTGAATTTCTCCTTTGATTCACTTGCTGTGGCTGATAAACAGATACAAATTTAAGATTTTTAGTTCCATGATTATTCATTCTGACTTTACACAATCAGACGGAAGAGCGTGTCATAATATGAGAGATAAACTGAATGAATCAATAAAAGCAACAATGTGAGTCAGGTGGGAGTGAATACAATGCCGGCTCATACGTATTTCTGCTAACTTGTTGGCCGATTAACGCTGGATAAAGTGTTGTCTTGGTCCCAATCTCTCTTACTCAGATACTTCAGAAGCCAGTGGGTGAGCTGCAAACTTGACCTAAATTCATTAGTGGTACGTCTGTCGAGGTGTGTCTAAATGTGTGAACATGTATTTGAGCACAGTGTGTGGGCAAAAACAGCATTTAATCACTTTCTGGGTCAAGTTTCAGACACAGAGTGAGTAAAATATCCCCTGTGGACAAATAGCTTTACAATTTATTGCTGATTAATGACCTAAAAAGACACCATGGAGAAGCTTCCTTCTCACCCTCGGTCACTAAATCAGCAGCACAAACAGAACAACAACAGTGAGGTGAAATCAGAGATAGATTTATATTCAGTGCCGTTTCAGCTGTTGAACTCCGGAGTAATATTAGCTCTGCTTTTTCAGCCACAGAAGTGTCCTCGCTGCATTCCCTTGTGTGCAAAACACTGTATATGGTGTGAACCTGTTTAGTTGTTGCCTATTTATCAATTGCATATAAACTGACTCCGTTGGCAAACAGGTGGCATTCCTCAAACTTTCTTTTCTTTTCTAATTATTATGTTTTTTTCTCATCGTCAATAAATCATAAGAAAAAACAACATTGAATTGATCCAACTAACAAGTGCGTCTTGAGTAGCCAACGCCTGATATAATTTATTAATGTATTCGTCACAAACCTATTCAAACTGTAGCTATTTGAGTCAATGACACATGCACCCTCCTGCTTCTGAAAATACTCCTTAGCTTAATCCGCTGATGGAAATAGTCCATTATAATGCCATATTCCATTCTGTTTGAGTAACATTTCCTGAAAACTACATTGCCCAGGTGTTTTAAACAGATTATTGAGTCTTTTCTAAAAGTGAAACTTTATATTTTTGACCTGATTAACATTTTAAGTGCATGAATGGGCTTTGGGTTTAGTTGGGGCAGAGCTAAGTATCAAGACGGATGGAGTAACACATCGCTTGATTTTGACTGAATATAGCACCTTTCAGCCTTATCCCTCAATTCCACTGCTACACATATCGTATGCTACATTTAGAAAAAAGTTGCAACACATCACATGTTGATTTGTGCGAAGGTTTTACCAGTGGTGTTAAAATGAGAAAAACACAAAATCAAAAGCTTTCTGTATATTTAATAATCAGCTACAACTCGCAGAAAGAAGGGCCTTGAATAACTGAATCAATATGGGAGGTCTGTGTGGCTTCTCTGCTCAGCACTAACAAGACATTTCAGTTCACCAGTGTGCGCCCTTCCTATTGTGTAAACACCACACCACGGGTTCCTGTCAATGACCCATGAAGTCACTTACACACGGTGTAAATCTCACCGTCACACAATGCGGTGTTTTCCCTCATAATAGCAATTACAGTTGAATAAAGGTGAGTGAAAGACCACCGAGCCTAACAAGAATGTGAATGAATGGGTACCAGCAAGTACCAGTGTTTTCACAGCATTACGGTCACATATTTTCCCAATGTTTGCCTGCGTTCCCTCCCGGCATGCCACGGTGCAGGTTGTCCGGGCCGTGTCAGGTGTCCACTGGGGAGCTGTAGGCTGCAGAGCACACAAGCGTCAGCTGCCTCATTTACGGCCACTAATTTACTGGAAGTGGGTTGTGTGGGGGGCACAGGGAGTATGGTATGTGTTTGCTTTACACGTGTGTGTGTGTGTGTGTGTGTGTGTGTGTGTGTGTGTGTGTAGGTGTGCCTACACGATTAACCACAGATGGGTAATTATAGTCATTACTGTAGCAGGAAGCAAGCTTTTACAACAATGTATTTAGGTTTTTGTAATAATTGTACAATTACAAACAGAAAAAGTTAGTTAGTTAATTCTTTCAGTAATCTTGAAAGAAAAAGTTGACTATGTTTCAACTAACAAATATATTGTATATGCTGGTGTTTAACAGTCTAAACACAAGTAGCAACACAAAAAACAATAGTTTGATGAACAACATATAAAACCCATGATGAGACAGTTTTCCTTTTTGTGTGTTACAAAACACATTTCAGTTGGTACCAAATAAAAACCCAATACACAGCCCTAGTAACACATAATATTTCGTTTTTTAGTAATAGACCCATTGTGTACAGCACTTTTCTGGTGAGGGAGTGAGTCAGAGATGTGAAGCAAACCATTGGCATGTGGCTCTTGCACAACAAATCCGAGCAGTCCACCATGCCTCTTACAACCCCACCATCACCCTGTCATCCCCAGCCCCCCTCCTGCACTGCAGCTGCAGTGTGAGTGTGAGTATGTGTGTGCGTGTAAGTATGTGTGTATGTGTGTGTGTGTGTGTGTGTGTGTGTGTGTGTGTGTGTGTGTGTGTGTGTGTGTGTGTGTGTGTGTGTGTGTGACCACCCATGGTCTGGGCTGGCCAAGGATTAGGGGGCTCAGGCTAACCCAAACCTTTTTCTCCACCACTTAACGCAAATGGCTAAATTGGTGCAGATGGCTTATGGTCAGGTAAGCTAGCGGCTCCGTCACTGAGCATATAAGGTAACTGTGTGTGATAGAGGGAACAGAGACATTGTGTGTGTGCACGTGTGTGTGTGCGTGTGTGTGTGTGTCTGTGAGTGCATGCGCACGTCTGTCGAGGGCCTTTGGAGATGTTATCTGTTGCTCATTTCTGGTTTTTGACTGGCATGAATGTGCTCTTTCTGCCCTGCACTTATAAAAGAATTTATTCTCCATGCTACGTCGACCCCTGAGTGCACGTGTGCAGGGAAACGTGGGAAACAATTTCATTTTGGTATTTTACTTAAGGGAAAGACCAATCCCCCCACTCCTCATACTTTCTCCCCCGCATCCCCGTTCCACATTAAATAGTTTCCATATGCCACACTTGAAGTGTGTCAACAGGAAGTGATGCGAGGACTTGGTGTAATGATGCGTTGGAACGTTTCCCGCAGAAGATGTATATTAGCGTCCAGATGTTGGATTTAACAGCTATTTCAAAAGAAAACAACTCGCAGATGAAATCTGGTGACATTTGAAAAGTGTCTCAGTAACGTCTACTGACTTGTATGACGCTAAAAGCCCAGGTGAAATCACTTTCAGTCTTTAGTGGGAATGAGTATGTAGGAGGCTAATGATTTACACTCACACACAGACAGACACACACACACATACACACACACACACACCAGCCGAGGCCTCGTTAAGTTGTGAGGCATGTTCTGTGTGGGGTGATGTTGGTTGACAGACAGTGAGAAAAGAGGATATGCGTGCACACACACACAGACAGATACATAAACATATTTGCCTTTGTTTACAAGAGTAAGCCAAAGCAACAGGCTTCTGGTTTCAGGCCCTGTTGGTGGGATTTAGTGCTGGGCCCCTGGAGCATATACGGTGAACTGTTGACTGGCCCTTGGAATCCAACAGAATAACACTTAATTTGTCTAAGCATAAGACTCTTCTTCCAAAACAGCAAACCAGCTGGTAATCACCAAACTCACTCAGGTCATATTCTAGGTTTATCTTTATAATGTGTAAATTCAGATACAACTTTAAAAGTTGTGTCTTGTGTATAGGATGGCATTTTGAGTGTCTATTTATGAATCATGTATCGAAATGCTTCAGCTACAATGAATACAAATAATAAAAAACTTTTTTATCTCAAATCAAATGGATTTATTGGCATGACGTAACACGATACATATTGCAAAGTACAGTATAAGTCAGTATAAGATAACCTAAACATAATTTCAGCAGTGACATTGTAATATTCACATGTTTGATAGTCAAATGTTAGTCTTCAAAGGGTCTTCTTATTTATTATGGGCAAAAAAAGAACAAATCCATGATCAACATCCAGGAAGGGCTTTGTGGCAGGAAGCCTTTCAGCAAGCTATTGCTGAATTAAGTGACATCATGAACTCCAGTGGTTGCATGAATGCAAAATAATACGTTTGGAAATGGATAACAAAAAACCTATGGGACTGTTTTATACACGGTATCAATGATGTTATGTTAAGCTACGCGTCTTGCGTCTTTGACGGATTAAAATGTATTCTCAAACATTAAAACAATCTATTGATGATATCTGATAATCAGATACGCTGTATTCATTTCCAAAAAGTGTGTGTGTGTGTGTCCGTCCATTTGGTTACACGAGACAACGCGCTTACTTCTTCTCCGCAACAATCAAACAGCTTATGAGCTCTGAGCACGTACACTCGTCACTCTGTCTCTCACATCATGCTACTCTTATGCCAACAGCGTATTATGTTAACAACTGGATTGCGCATAAACCCAGCATTGGTCATTGTCACATTAAATGTCCCCTGTCCCGCAGTATGTGACAGGGGACATTTAATCAAGTTTGATGTAATGTGAATAAAAAAGTCTGGCTCTATACTTTCACATTGATTTTGTATGTTTTATAAATAACGTTTTTCAGTTTGGGCATTTCATTTGTTTCAATTCGAGATACATTTTCAATATACATTACTATAAGCATAATTATAACCATATTAATTGATAAAAGATCGAACACAAGTTTACTAATTTATCCAAAAAAATAAACACAACCTATTGGGGGCCCACTCAAATATAAAAGCTACCAACACCATGCATTATTCTCCTCCCGTCTTTTTACATTGATTAAGAGACAAAATGTGTCACCTGTTCCCGCTCACCATGTTGAATTTGTGGCTTAAGAAGTTAAAAGGGATAAGTCTTATGAAACCAACTGCACCAACAATGCTAGCCTGTGGATTAGCCACTGACATTTTTGGGAGAAAGCAGAGAGTGGGTTAACAACACAGAGGGATTAGACTGTCCTCTGTAGAAGACTCTGGTGGCCCCATAGTAGTTTGATGGCAGACATCCACCTTATTGACTTACCAGAAGGACCAGTGGGCGAGACCTTGCTGGGTCGCAGAAGGTTTTGTGACATTTACTAAAGAACGCACACACTTGACTGTCTGCTGTAGAGGGCACTGCATTCAGCTGGTGAGCAAAGCATTGACTGTTGGGTAACTGGATATTTACTTTGAAATAAAAAACGAACGCCTTCGATAAGTAGGCCACATGCCCTCCTTTAACATTACAGCTGAGGGCAAAGATGATTGATTGGACGAGACCCGCAGGTGTATATTCGCTGAGGAAATGCTACTTCGAAGCAAACTTGAATGAAAATACACATCCAAAACAAAAATGTGAACACATGCTCAAAAGAACGTTACAATGACAACCCTCAATCATCAGCCTGAAACAGCTCAATTGCACCTGGTTTTACAATGAATTCCTGTGTACATGTTTCAGCATCTTTGGATGCGGTTTGTTTGTTCGTTCTGTGATTTATGGCGGTTCATTATCAGCGGGCTGCAGGGGTGTTTTCAGATGCCTACATTATCCAGTCACTCTTCAGATTTACTGTCAACAAGTACATCATCCTGCTACTATTCCCTGCACTGTGTACTGCCTCCTTTATGTCCCAGATGTAGGTTACCATTGATGCCAATGTTGGCAACACACACAGCAGAGTGAGGTTTTTATGCTGGATGAAAATCTATGATTCATTGAAGTTTTTTTAAATGTAGCACAAAACCCATGAAGCCAGCAAATCCCCCTGGTGATTGAGCTGATGTGATTTAGGTGATTTTAGAATATGTTGTCATCAAAACAAACATTGTCAAGAGAGTTGTCATTGAGCACAGGGACTTATGTGACGTTTGATTTCCACAAAGATGCTATAACAGAAAACGTTCTGTATTTTGTGAAACAATTAAGGAAATTTTATAGCTCAAAGCCATTGAGAGAACATGTTGAGTATGGTTATTGAGTCAGGCTGATGTATGTAGAAACATTTCATGATGGCCAGTTTTGGCTACAAAATTAGCACAAAAAAGAAACGATAACTCTATTCGGTATATTTGTGTCTTTAATGCAATGGCTATAGCCTTGAATCAACAGGAAAAACAAGATTGTCTCATGGGGTTATAGAGAAGTTCACTTTCCACATCCTGTTCCAAACACAAGCTTTTCTTTTTTCTTTTTTTAACCACAGCAGGTCTATGTTTGTCTCCTTCTTACAGCTGTGCTCAGCAGAGGAGTGACCTTGGGGACAATGACACAACACAAAGCGGCTAGCGTGGCCATGACCAGAGCAACAACTGGCACCCCTTGTTAGACTGAATGGCGGATGGCTTCATACTCATTATGGCCTACTACAGCCTTCAAGACAAATATGTGGGTGGAATGTAATGTGGAAGGCAAACATAATTATCGCTGCTGCACATGGTGTTGACGATGGTCCGAGGGCTGCAATAAGAGTGGGAGCAAATATAGAGATAAATAAAAGGCAGTGAGAGTAGCACAATATTGAGTCTGTGTTGTGTGGGATGAGAGAAGGTGTGGTTTGGATAAAGGATGTTTGGTGACTATGAGGCTGCCAAACCGGAACATGGAGGAAGCACAGAGCAGAGATCTGCTAGTGACCTTAGCACGCAAACCACAGCACTTCTATTGTCCACCGAACTACAGACAGATAAAGAGCTATATACATACATAACCATCTGATAGGGAATAAAGTATTTCTGTCACTCTGAAATTAAAATATCTCTCAATCAATCATGTCAAACCAAGGGTCAAAGGTTGCCCTGTTATGGAATGTATACCAAAGACAATTAAGGCTAGGTTAGGGCAGTGACTTCCCTGTCACCATACAGTGCATGCATGAAACGTTAAACACCCCCGTGCTAAATTTAACGGACAACCATAGTCTGTGCTTTCGTTGAGTATATAGCGGAGGTATGCAGGGGATTCGGACTATGTTGTTCTGGTGGGAATGCTCCACGCCGAGGGTGACTTATGTGTTGTTTCCGACTGTAACATTTAGAGGAAGGTGGTCAGGGTTCAGCAGCCTCCGCCCGCCTCTGTGGCTTGGCACATCCTCTACAGCCACAGAGCTCTAAAAATAGAGTCGCATAACAAATGACTCTCACGCCACGCATAACTTAAGTTTGTTACGACAGGTTACACGTATGAATCCAAATCAATGATAATGCTGCTATGACAAGCTATTGTACAAATTCTTTAAAAAAAGGACATTCTTCAAGAGCTGGACGATATATTGATATTTCGATATTGTTATATGAGTACGTTGGTAGATTGAATCATGTTGTCTCTTTTCCTGGTTTAACAAACTGCATTCTGAACTTAACAGGCTGTTCTAATCGTTATTTATTATACATTATTTGTATTTAGACACTTAAGTCATTATGGATAATTACTTACCAAAGAACTGATTAGTTAGTCCAAAACCCCCCCAATAATTTACATAATAATATTCATTTAAAATAATCATTGGTTTACGATTCTTGAGTGAATATTTTCTACTTTCCTTGGCTTTATGCGTTTGTACTGACTGTTTAATAAGACTCTTAGTCGGACAAAACAAGACAATTGACGACCTCCCCTTGAGCTTTAGCAATCTTTGACATTTCAGAGACTAAACAATACAAAATAATAATAATAATAATAATAATAATAATACAAATAATGACTAGTTGCAGCCCTAAATATAATAGAGCCAAATCAATAGACACACATCAGGCTGTAAAGCACATGAAAGCCATCTGTTGCAACACAACAATGCACGTCAAATAACATTGCACCTGCTACACTAAGCAAGTAATAGAAACCTGCCAACAACAACACTCAAGGGCAAAGAATAGCAGCTCCACCATAAGAAAAAAACACCTGCTGTGGCACAACATCCGCTAGATATTAGCCCCACATTTGGTGCAAGAATAACAGCCACCTGCTGAAGGCTAACAATAGCCATCAGCTCCGTTAGCAAGGAGCCAAGAATCTATTCACTTGAACTTATCCACAACACTGAGTAAATGACAAAGTACATGCCAAGTGAATGTCTACTTATCATCACTTCACATGTATCATTGTTACATAAAAGGCAGAATAGTACAATTGGTACAATCACACCAACATTTTACACTGAGTTCCAGGAGGTGTCAGGGGGACAGTAAGAACACAAATACCAGTTACCTCTTGCATAATCCAGCAGAGGACGGAAGGAATGCAAATGGACAATAATAAACACATAACGAATCACACTGCCTCTACAAATATACAAAACACCAATTACAATCCACAGACACACCAACCACTCCTCTGCACATTCACTGAAGGCCAAGATGGAGGTTCAAAGCCATTTGAACGGCTAGCGTGGCTACTGGAGGTACTAATATCCAAATGTGTCTTAAACCAAAGTATTTGCTTTGGTCCAGAGGAAAGAATTTCTGGGCTTACTTTTCACTGGAAAAGGGTTAGATAGGATTTTGGACCAGGATCAATTGATAGTGTAATTAAGTGACAGTACACATAATACAGCTCCTGAAAAAAAGGGATTTTAGTCCTTTTAAACATGAAAAAAGACACCTAAACTGCATTGATCTCGCTGTCAGTTGGTCTGAGATGTACTTCCTGCTCGAATTTAAAATGTGAACCTCTCAATGACCTTCTGCATGGAGATGTTCATCTTAAATACTTTACAAATAGTATAACATTTGTGTGGTAACATGTTGACATACTACTCCCTTTTATTTTGATTACTTGGATCTCTGCTAATATATCACAGGAGTGTGTAGAAAAGCCATTTCTGTGTTGACTTTAAAACGGGTTGCGCTCAGCAGTGGCTTGCCAGAAAGATATATGTTGTTTGCTGTCATGTGTTAACTTGCAAATAGTTTCTTGTTGGGATGGATGTCAAGACATGTTTAAGGCAACACACGAAAGGCTAATGCAAATGCTATGTAGCAGAGCCAGTGATCTATTATCTGGCATTCTTTTTTTATTTTCATCGATTTTCATAGGCTTGGACTTTGGCTTTTTTAACATACTATATATACACAGCACAAAGTTGGTTTACATTTGTGCCTTATGCAGTTTGTTAAAAAAAGCCAAAATCAGTGAATCAGTATAATCAGTAAAGCATGTATTTAATGTGTATGAAGTGAACAAGTTTAAAGCAGTTAAATATAATCCAAAAGTCCTACGATAAAACATATTACTCTGAGGCTTGTAATGCTAAGCCTTTGTCAACAATGCCAGAGAGGTATTAAATAAACAAAATTGTTGATGGTGTAGTTTATGGTGGTGTATTTGTTGTATTGTGAGCAGCCCTGGTTGTTCAGTCAACCGTACAGTGTAATGGGGAACACTGGGAGAAAGAATGAGATTTGTTTCCCCATTATAACATTAGATGACCCTCACATAAAGGGAAACAAATGTTCCTGAACAGCTGTAAGAGTTGTATTTTTTATACAACAACAACTTCTTGTAAAGCACAACTGTAATGTCTGGTTGAATTTAAACCTCAATCATGGTTCTTCCTCACATCTGCCTTGAGTTTGCATCATTTAAAGGATTTGTATTGTCTGGCTTAAAAGATTAAGTGGCCGTCCCAACACTTAAGTTTGAAAGGACTCAACAGTCCCTTTGACTACTAACCACTGAGAATCCCCTTCATGAAGTCATCATCTCTTTGGCCTCCATCAATCACCCTGCTGGGCCTCCACTGTAAAAAGCCTCCTATTAGGCGCAGTGAAAGCACTGTTTACCCAAGCTTAGTGAGTTACCTTGGGTGACTGCAGGAATGGAGGTTGTGGAAACAGTTGGCTGCAGACATTATACATCACCGAGCATGTTGCTCTGTGTCCCTTAAAGTAAGTGTCACGCGGGAGGGAAATATTGCATTCCTTTGAGACGCCGTAAGAGTTGTGACGTGCAACAAAACCTAGCATTATCAAGAAGGAACCGCAAAAGATAAATCACGAATGTGTGACGTTCTTTGCATGCATCTTGTGATAAAATGTCTCAAAGCAGTTCAAATCTATTTATTTTTAATATTTCCCTTCAAACAATTGTTTGAGTGCTCAGTCCACTGGCTCCCAGCGTCGTTCACTTTGCCCTGACAGCATTTGCAAAGCAAGGCGGACAAAGTCATAAAGTGAGCAAGCAAGAGGTTTGGAGACTCACGTCTCACTTGAAGCGTGTCCTTCCTCGCTCCCCCCTGCCCTGGCTTTTCACCCCCAGACCCCCCTCCTGACCCCTTTGTTGGGGAGAAGGGGTCTAGATCTTTGGAACCAGCTAATTATAGAGTTTTAACGTCTGCTTGGCTAAGCCCTAAGTGCTGGGGGACATTCCTACAACTGGGGGATTCACTAGGAGTGTGTGTATGTATGTGTGTGTGTGTGTGTGTCCTGTGTTTGCCATTTTAATTTAAACTTTTCTACCACTATGTCCCAAGAGAAGAGGGTTTTTTTTATTTGACAGCTCTTCACTCAACACCAGAAACTAAAACAGCCACAACAAAGGACAACTGATGTTGTGCAGGTTTTAAAATCATATAAAACTGCAAAAACAGAATAACATTCATACTTTCAACAAGCCTGGCCATTATTAATGTAAAGCGAGGACAGGAAGCCAAGGAAAGGGGGGAGGGTGGGGTCTTAATTGGTCTCAAAGCAATCTGCTGATTATGGTTTAGAATTAGATGCATGATAATGAGCTCCTGACTTACCCCACTCTTAGGTTTCGCTCCAAGGGCTGGTGTAGGTCCTGAGGTGCAGGCAGCAAGAAGATGTGGATGTGGAGGATTTTGTGATGCTGCTGGCACAGATCCTAAATCAAACTCCTGCACAGGTGAAAGACAAAGATGACAATGCCGGCATTATATTATTGTGCAAAGAGCATCGTTTTCCTCCAATATTTCAGTATTTCTTCAAAAATTATCAAGTTCATAGTTTTATCAGCACACTACAAAGTTCATCTGCAGATGAATGATACGTTGTTTGTAGACATTGCTATGCCTCGTAATGGCCACTAAGGGACAGATAAGATTCATTTCGACAAAATCAACAAATAAAAGGTAATTTTCAGATCCATTGGGTACAATACATTCATATAAAGAGAACAGTTGTTTCAAATGCAGTAGAAACTGCAGCCAAATCCAGCAGGATTACATGCAGGTGTGTACCTGGAGTGGTCGTCGATGAAGGGTTGGCGTGCTGTCCATGGAGGAGGTGGCACTGAGGGCATTCTCTATTTCCTGGTCCAACTGGTCCAGCTTCATCAACAGCAACACCATTGAGTCCAGACGAGCATGCTCACGCTGAATAAACAGACAAATCAGAGAAAAAAAATGAAATATTACCATTGCAACCAGCTCATGAATTTAGGGGAGACACTGAACCCCATATGGCACCCCATGGACAGGCCAGCTCCCTGTATGGCAGCTCTGCCCTCATCAGTGTGTGAGTGGGTGAATGAGAGGCACATTTGTCTGGTGTGTATATATGTATGTATATATATATATATATATATATATATATATATATATATATATATATATATATATATATAGTCCATTTACCATATGCCTCCAAGGATGGAGAATGAGACAGGAGAGTGCCACTGGAAATGACAAAAGTGCATTGTAAAGTTGGAAGCATGGAGATATAGATTAGATGTGTTTTGCTTCCTCTAAAGTGTCAAAAGGGAAGCTTACCAGCTTCTTACTTGATCTGAACAAAGGACTAAATGAGCGGGGTATTAACAATATACAAGAGATTGAGTCAATAAAGAAAAACATAAAACAGATGCAGACTAGTTGGATTTAAAGAAATTCGAATAAGCTAAAGATAAAATATACTTGTTGGGTTTCTTTTTCATGTAAGGCCTACCTTGATCCGTAATATATCATCATCATCATCATATTAAAAATAACAGTAGAAATATATTTTCATTACATTTCCAAACAAGTATGTAAAACTAACTCAGTTAATGGGCTTGTAGCCCTTCATACCAAAAGACCGTTAACTATGTTCATCCATCGTTCCCTGCTTCTACTTCTCTTTCCTCTTCCTTTCCAACTGCTGCAGATAATTCTGATCTTGACACTTTCACCCTCTGCTCTTCTGAATCCGTCTCCCTTCTGCACATAAAATAGTCCTTGTTGTTTCCTGTGCTTTTTCCACACCCCCTGGGCATTTAATATATATCTCTGGTCCATTTTTGATCATATAAAAGCACAAACATAGGCTGCTATTCTGCAGTGCCTAACTATCCGCTCTCACGCTGCGATAACAAGTCTCACAGTGACCTCAGGTGGTGTCTCATCAGTAAGACAAGCTCAAAAACTTGCAATCCAGCCCACCTTCACACTCCTCCCACCACTCTGTCCTTGTTTGCTGTGCCTCAATCCGGTTTTCTTTGATACAACATAAACCCTTGTCTGAAGTTCAATCTTGTAAAGTCCATTTCTGGAATTCTTAACACAGTATATATGTTATTATTTCCTCTTGCCTGTCTTTTATAATGGCTCCGGGTGTGTCTCGCTGTCTGAGCTTCTCTCCACGAAATGACATCACACGGCTGGTTCATTAGTCCCTACCAACCTCATGACAATCTCCACGAACAGACTCTGTTAAACAGTTTATGAGGGTGAGCTCATGGGACACACAGCTATGATTGTATGTTGCAAAGGTATGGAGGCATGTCACTGTGTGAATGTGAGACTGGATTTAATGCGCCATCTTTTCTTATGTATGATCAATTAGAGAGAAATCTTACAGTTAAGTTATTAAGTACTAAACAACTCCTGTGAGGTGGCTATATTTTGTTTGAGTTAAGTTTACAATGGGTGTATTCAGATGACAACATTCATATGAGATGTGACTAATGCATTTGAGGTTGACAGGTTTATGGATCCGAGATAAAATCGGCATCACGGTAAACAAGTTTCAGCTCCGCCTGGCTCCCTGCTCTGCCCCATATAATGTCTTATGACTTGCACTTACATTTATTTTCCAGTTAGCGCCCAATTAGCCTGTCAAAAGCCGTCCCTATTGGATTTTTGTTGAGAGAGCAAATAGACATGGAGGGCCGTGGAAATGTGTCTCACATTGATGCATTCATTGGCATTCCCAGCTAGTGGCAGTGCACATCGCTACGTTCAGTCTCCTTGGCAAAGTATCACAATGAAACATTGTACTGTGGTAAAACAATGACATCTTTACGAGACATCACTGAATGAACAAAAGCATCTGGCCTGAGATGGCAACAACAACCACAAAACAGCAGAGTAAAAAACAAGTGCAGTGCAATGTCAGGCGCCCAGAGAGGCAACGCTTTTTCGGGGGCATTCTGGCGGTTTGGGTTTTCTCAGAAGGTTTCTCTTCTCTCTTTCCAATCTTTTGAGGTTTCTGTTACATTCCTCTCAACTTCCTGTTTTTTTGAGATGGGAGACAGTTCCCACACTGTTTGAACTCTTAGACCCCCCCCTTCCCCTTTACTTGCTCTCATTTTCAAACCCCCTCCTTCTACCCTGTAGCCTTAATCCCATATTTCAACCCTGTCCATTAAACTGAGGGTCTCTTCCTCTGCTGAGCTAAACATAGTGCGCACACAATTATGCATCCACTGTTTACTGTATGTATCTCATTCATAAACATTAAAAGCATGAGCATTTGATTGATAAATGAGGACTGAAAGGCAGAACAAGAGACGGAGAGAGCACCGAGATGATGATGTTGCCAAGAGGTCGGCTGTCAGATAATCAACAGTTTGGCCCTGGGGTCAAGATAAAGCCCTGTTGCTAAAACAAATAAACACAGCAACAAAGCCCAATATCAGGTTAATCTGAAGCCATTATACAAACCAGATGGCTTCAATTTACAAACGGAATCTGCAACAACAACATGGTTTACTGGGGACATAATCATTTATTAGTACAATATCTTGTCAGAGATAATTCCAGGTTGCTGTTGCCATTGCCCACTAACAGATAATAACATCAGTTCTGCAATTTCCTTCATCATATCCAAGAGCTTCTTCTCCTTTTTCTTGATGATGAATACAGTCTGTTACCTCCCTTGGA
The DNA here is from genome assembly GCF_009769545.1 of Cyclopterus lumpus. Taxonomy (NCBI): domain Eukaryota; kingdom Metazoa; phylum Chordata; class Actinopteri; order Perciformes; family Cyclopteridae; genus Cyclopterus; species Cyclopterus lumpus. The sequence continues at coordinate 15,236,250 of NC_046966.1, forward strand.
GATGATAATGTTAATTTGTACAACCTTATTTCTTTCCTGTCCTCATGACCTTCCCTGAAGCACATTTTCTTCGTAAACTGTCTTCATACAGAATGTAAATGGTGGCGCTATCAAAGAAGAGGCAAGCCATCCCCATATGGTGGATACATTGCTTTGGTGCCCTACAATTTAATGGCCGAACTGCTTTACTTGATTTCAAGGGGACAGTTATTTTTCTCGCATATTAAATCCAAAGGTTCTAAGATTGAAACTGGAGCCAGTGGTAATAAGTGAGGCACTGGTTTTCCATGTCCTTGCACTGGACTGTCATCTCTGTTTTTTTGGCAGCTGCTGAGAGTGACTTCACCATCGGTCATGACTGAGAGGGCCTCCAAAATAGTTTTTGCACACATGGACAAAATTTATGTTGAAATAATCCGTCAGCATCGTAGCGCGTGCCACGCATTCAATTTAAGGTCGAAAGACTTTACATGTGACATGACGTGTACTCTGTAAAGGGGCCAGTGGGCGTGTGCATAAGCAACAACATGACATCCCACATTATCTGTGCGGATACATACAGAGAAACTCCTTTGAAAATATATTACAGTAAGTTCAAAACAGTCAACTGAACAGGACAAGACGGAACCATTCTTCATTACCAGTGCAGCACATTGTGTCACGTTTTATAAACCATGGGTATCAAATCATCCCACACACTGACCGACAAGCCACTATTAACCGCCACGTTGCACGCTTTAGTATAACTCTGTTCATGATATCCTCTCACAGGAATATATAAACCTCAGAAAACAACAGATAGTCTTGATATGCAATGAAAAAGCACTTTTAAATGTCCTTTATATGGCCTCACAACTACAGTATAGTGTTTTTGAAACAACTTAATAAATGTTTTTGCAACGCTTCAAAATGCAAAATGTATAACCAGTACACAACCTTGAATACAACCTCATGCTTGGGATTTTTATCTCAAACTGTTGCTGTTCACAAGCGGGTGATCGTCTTCAGCTAGAACCTGAATCGCAAGAATCTGACTTTCCACAATACGATGCTTGTCTAAACAACATGCCTGCGTTGTAAATAATGGATTTATTGTTGTCATTCCAAAAAGGCAAACACTGCGACTACTAACAATGAATAAATACTGTGTCCACTCCCGGATCATTGCTTTGCTTAAATTAGCCCAACTCCAGGAACTGCTTATTTTAGGTTTTTGGCACTTTTGACACTCGCTACCAGTGTGTAAAGAGTCTGGAAAGAGCACAACACACAGTATTTTCTGGAGTGCAGTTTAGGCCTTTCACCCCACAGATCCCTTGAGCTTCCAGCCCCTTCGGTGTTCATGGTGTCCATGCCCTTATAGGACCTTGTTTTGCAATGAGCCGTTGAGAAAGAGTAAAACATTTCACAGATCCCCCCCCACTCAACAATCTGTAAGCATGTAAGAGTGAAGTCATTCTTTTCCTGAGACAATTGCCAGAGTGTGGGACAAAAATTATTTGTAGTCCATAAATGCCCAGTAAGAGTCAGTTAAAAAAGAAAAATGTAAAAAGTGCCAGGTTGGAGTGCCAGAATTGCAGTTACTACGCAGAAACAAAATCAATATGTATTTAAATATACATTGTGATCCACTGCATCTCTTCCACATCAATATCAAATAAAGCCTTACCTTTCTCATACGCACTTGGACCACGCCGTCCACTTTTGGATCTCCAGCTTCATTCGTTCCTTCTAAAGCTGGACTGGCAAGTTGTGTGTCATTGTGAATAACGGCGTGCACGTCCATTCTCGAGACTGTGGCTCCCGGCCTCTGGTGTTCCCTCTGACCATCTGCCACCTCGGAGGCAGGTGACTCACTGAGGTAACAACCAAGGGCTTGGTTGCCATGGAGTCCCCCTGGTGAGAGCTCATCGTTGACCTCAGCAGGGCACGGTGGCAAGTTTTCAGTTTGCTGTTCGGATCCTGCATGTTTAACATCCATATGAGACTGCTGAACATGTGGATTTTGGTTAAAATCTGAGGCGATGTTCTTTTGAGGATCCAGTACAGGGGTGTCATCTGGCTCCACATAGCTAACTTCTGGGATAGTATCCAACTGCAGGGCTATGGTTTCATCGTCACAACAAGCCAACTCTCTTACATCAGTGTTTTCTATTGGTTGACTAATGGAGGTCGTCGTTTCCACATACTGGTCTGAAGACTGGGTCATTTTCGTATGCATGGGGTTTTCTTCTAAATATCCAGTATCCAGTTTTTCAGATGACATGTTGCTGTTAACTGTCACAGAGCAACACTGCCCATTGAAACATGTATCGGATGATATGATTGGCTCATACCTGACCTCTGCTGCTGCTTTCTGGCTGCCTTCTTCTTGTGCACTTTCCTCTCCCTGAGGCCCCTTCATCGCTGTCATCCCAGCATTACACGGCTCCAACAATGCCTGGTGGGATATTTCACAACCATGAGCCGGATCCAAACCCCCAGGACAGTCGTGATGATCCTGCTCGACTCCTTGTGCCTCGCTTGAGTGAAGTCCTGTATTTTCATTTAGAGTTTCTGGGTCATTTAATCCATCCAGCTTGACAGCAGCCTCTGTGCTCTGGTGTTCAGATACTCCTTTGTCACATACTTCCTCTACCACTAAAGTCACAACTGTTTCCACAGTGTTGTTAGCCTGTGACATCACATCACCACTCTCCATCGTATTAACTGAACTGTGTAGCACACCGACCGGTAAGGTTACACTTGTATCAGCATGGCCAAAAGTGGAAATCTTCTCTCCCTCGAGATCTGGAAGGTCAGTTTGAGGTTCCAGTTCAGCAGAGAACTGGTTTAGTGCGGCCTCAGAGATTTCAGGAGGTCTGCTGTAACCCTCTGTATGGCTCTCCTTTGTTTCCTGATGATTTGGAAGTTTGCCAGGCGGTTCACCAGCCAATCTAGACAGTAGAGGCCCATTGTTGGAAGAGATAAAGATGCATTGTTGCCCTTCACGTGAGATATGTGGACTTTTAAAGACATTATCGTCATTGCAGATGTTGTGACTCAGGCTACTCTCACCGCCAATTTCACCATTGATAGTCTTCTTCGTATGACTGCTGCTACAAATTGCACAAGAAATAATTTCCCTGTTTGAGTTACAGTGAAAATCTCCAGACTTCCCAATGTTTGCGATATGGAGATGCTCTGATTCAGAGGCCCTATGGGCAATATTAACATCCACCAGCTCATTAGGACCATGAACTGACAAATCCACTGGAACTTTTACATCACTGTCCATTAGCTTCAGCTGTTCTGATGCAGTGTTATCACACACAACCGAGGCCGTCACCTCAAGTGTCTGAGCCAGGTCCTGTGTGGGCAGTTGGTGGCAGCCCTCAGGCATGGAGGCACACCTCGTCCGTCGACCTTGTTTTGAAGACCCTGCTCCCATCCAAGGCCCCTCGCTGCCCACCCCATGACAGCAGACCAGGTCCAGATCATCATAGCTGTACTGTAATCCTGAAGCATGAGTCACGTGCTCCTCCCAACTTCTTTTCCGTATGGCTACTGGCATGGTGGACAGCCAGTGCTATCCCATAGAGCTGCTTATGAGGGCAGGGAAAAGTGGAGAACCAGATATTCTGCAATCAAGATGAGAAATGGGGATGAGAAACAGCCTGTGTTGGCAAATTATGAGTTTACAGAACCTGAATGTGCAGATGACAATATGGTAAATAACATTTAACTCTCAAAGTAAACAGCTTGGGAGTAGTGAGTGGAAGTTCAAGAAGGGCGTAATTGTAATGCATCATAATTCCCTGGAAAGTATAAACTCTGCTGGATCTGTATAAAACAACTCGATTCCCAGTTATGCTAATCTAACATGGGATTATCTTTTCAAGCAGGGCTGTTCCAATATTCATCACAGCACGCCAACTACATTGAATGTTCTTGATCTGGAACCCTTTATTTTGCCTGAAGTGTCAAGAAGCTTCCAGGAATAAAGCCAACAAAGCTGCCTGAAATATCATGATAATTATAAAGAATAATGTTGTACTTTTGAACATCTTGACAATGTGAACTGTAACAGAACCAGTTTGTCATATTTACACATTTACATATCTTCAATCCACATTAATTATAACTGTGCAATTGTGGTCTGAAAAATGACTGGTGTTGGTTAACTGTCACTCTGCACACACTAAAATGAGAATGATGCAACTGAAGGGAGTTAGAGAGCAAAGACAGTCAGTGTCCCTAACAGCTGGGTGTCCACAAGCCAACATTATTATAGTGCATACTGTGGGTTATATTGCATGAATCAAGCCAAGTTGTGTTCCCCTGTTGTCCAGGTCAGAATATACATAAGTTAAGGAACACAGGGATTCAACAAGCAGCATGCAAATCTACTTTCAATACAATTTATCTATCATTGTTTCCGTTAAAGAGTCCATTTTTACAACACCTCTAACAGTTTCCTAAGCAGTAAAAGTATTATCATGGCATGAAGCTGCTGCTGGGTATTAGTTAAGTAAGGGGGGGTCCCAAAAAGTGTCTCAAAGCAGTTGCTCCTTCTATTTGCCCTCAAACCGACAGCAAAGCTGACACCTCAATACAATTCAGATTACTTTATGCTGGAGTAACAATGTTTAGTTATTGTACATTCTCCAGTGATGACACAGAGTTTTACAATATAATCTGATAGCGGTATATTCAGTGATTAAACAACGGGTGATAATCCAACAAATAGGTTATGGATTCTGAAATTGATTTGAGTGCAGTTATCCAGAAATACAGTGCAAGTTACCTTTTCATTCATCCACGGAAAGAAATGCGTAGTTGTTTGGGAAATATGAATCCATCTCTTTTCAAGTGACTCGACATCCGTTTAATTGTGTAAGCAGTCCTTAGTCTTAGTTTCTGCAAGCCATTTTCTGGACTCCAGTCAGGATCTTCGCTGTAAAACTGTCGGAAAAAAACTGAAGCCCCCAAAGGCAGTTAGAAAGCCGGGGAGCAGTGAAAAGTCCAAAGACAACTTCCATCTTGATCACATTAGGGTTTTTGCTGACGCTGAATGCCAAAGAGTCGGGGTGGTGTTCGAGGGGCCGGGTTTTCTTTCCCCCACTCCACCCCTGCTCTCCTCCGTTCTGTCCTTTTTCTCATCAGGTTCCCTCCCCGCTGGTTTTGACAGAGAGTCTGAGTCACATCCTTGGAGCCCCATCCCCCGTCTGACAACTCACCCAGCACACTGTACGCATTTATTCTCCCCACACTCCTCAAATGTACTTTTACTCCTCACTATTTCAGAAACTTCCTCTCGCCTTCTTCTCTTGTCGCGTTCCTCTTCCCAGTGGACTTTTCTTGTTCTGCGTTAGCTTGCTATCCACTAGGTTGGGCAAGGCTCCCACCAGTTGGTTTAGATTAGTAACAGGACAGGCTGCCTCGTAAGACCTTTGGCTGTGGGCCAAGAGAGATTGCTCTAATGTTTTGGCAGTTATTTCTGAGGTAGTTTTTTTTTAATTTGTCATCTTGTAACTCTACAAGGAATTTTAACCAAAGACATTGGCATTAATGAAAGAGAGCATATATTTTTATATATATATATATATATATATATATATATATATACACACACACACACATATATATGTATGTGTGTATATATATATATATATATATATATCCATCCATCCATTTTCAATACCGCTTATCCTCATTAGGGTCGCGGGGGCGCTGGAGCCTATCCCAGCTGACATAGGGCGAAGGCAGGGGACACCCTGGACAGGCCGCCAGTCCATCGAGGGCAATATATATATATATATATATATGTGTGTATATATATATATATATATATATATATATATATACACACACATATATATACACAATGAGAATGCCCTTTTCCAAATAATCTGTAAGAAAATATATATAATATATGTAAAACCCCTTTTGAACAGTTGTATGACGATGTAGACACGGATAAAGGTGTTGTCCACCTGATATCTTTGTTTTATAGTAAACCGTAGGGAAGAAAAAACTCAAGGACCTAAAAGACAGTAATTCATTTCCTAATATAGTCCTTTTTCTAGAGGCACTCAGCAGAATAAAAAAAGACAAAGCCAAGGATATTTACACTTGATGTCACTGAGACAATTTAAGAACAATGTTAATCAGCTAATTTGATCTCTAAAGTTTGATTGAGAAAACTAAATACTCCGGACTTCCATTTGCAGAGCACATCTCCAGTCAAAGAACTCTCGGGCCCAGACCCCTCCTGATTTACATTAAATGTGTGCTTTATAAATTTACGACATTCTAACAACAGCATCTTCATCCAAGTTATGTCACCTAGTTTTAAAAACACAAGCTATGACGAAAGCTATCAAGACTATCTGTTTTTAGTCGGGGCAGTTGCACAAAAGAAGCGATACGTCAACGCAACAAGGGCAATGCGAGAACATGAACAAAGCCCCGTCCAACTATCTGCAACCCCGGCCTCTAGCCTCTGGGTCGTCCAGATGTGAGGTGAGGCTCTGGTCCGGATGAGTCTTTTCTTAGGGGCCTCGCTGGGAAATTGTACATTGCCATCAATGTCGGCTCTCCAGGGACACAGATGGTCGTACTCAAGGGAAAGCCTCCAAGTTCAGCAAGACTCCTCTGGAGCATGTCACATGTGGTTACGCCGAGTGCAGTGTAACCACATGCAGATCTGTTCGGTCACAGTAGCTTCCATGTGGATATGGCTTGTGATTGAAGTGCAGAGGCCGACACAGAACATGACTCAGGCTATCCACTCATTACCTCCTGTGGATATCCAACACGAGCCTATCATTTAAAAAGCTAGGCCTCCCCGTCTACCATCCTGCACAGCCACAGGGCAAATGGTCTACGTCACAACCTGATCCATCAGTGACACTGTGCAAGCACATGTTCAATCAACAACATGTGTGAGACTAGATGCCCTTCACGCAACGTCTCGGTACAGTATAATGTGCATTATACTATAAGCGTGAGCTGCTCGAGTAATGAAGCATTAGAATGGACAAATTAAACCAAAATGTAGCTTGAACAAGTCCCAGTCTTTCAGATGAACTGAATGAGTGCATGTGTGTGCAGTCTCTTTTGGAATCTGTAGATGATGATGCACTGAATATGTATTTGCCTTTTAGGAGTCATTGTTACTACAGGCCAGACAGAGAGTCTAAGTCCCACATCACAGAGGACGAGCAGTCATATACACGGTTAAGAAAGACCTATTCATGATTCACCCTATAATACCCCACTGTTCGACCCCTGGGCTTCTTAAATGGAGCAGTGAGGGTCCAAAGGAAACAGCCTCACATTCCTCACTGATATAGTTTATTATTGGAAAAATAAATCTAAATCATGGGCATTGAAGAACACTGAGTGTTTGCCCATGTAGGAAAATGTAGGTGACGCTTCTAGAAAAGAATATCCCGCCCTTTCAATAACTGAGTCATTCTGAGCTTGCATATACAAAGACTGCTTTGAGGAGATTTTATTTCACAAATTTTAAGGTTTCTTTAAATAACCATTTTCTACTATACTTGCGTGGTAGTTGTGCAAAGTTGTAAAAACGGATCTTGGCGTCATTTACAATAAAAAAGAAAATTTAACAAAATGCCAGAATCTTATGTGAAGATTTAAAGATATCATCAACAAACCACACCAATATCCTTCCTGGCACTTGCTTTGCCCTGTGGTTAACAAGTCCTTCTCAAACCGACAGTCACGCTGCTTTAAATGACAGCATTTCAGGCCTGGCTTTGGCAATCGCAATATTATTGGATGAAACTTTCCAAAGCAGATTACGTGCACTTAGAAAGGCAGTTGAGGGCTCCATTGCTGTCTAAATAAAAAAGATGTCTTTTAATCATCTGGGTCTAAATGCAACAAGTCGCCGTGGGAGAAACTGAGGGAACCTTGGCCCCTGGTCGTGGGTTTTAGTGGGACTGTTACCGTGGGAACAGGAAGTACAAGTTATTGAGGATACAAACCATAAAAAAAAACAGGCTAATATAATCTATCTAATCTTGTGAGAGTGTGTGTGTGTGTCTATGTGTATAAGAGATAAGAGAGCTCATTATGTGTAACTGTTGTTACTGTTGTTTGGTTTGTCAAATAAAATGATAAAGACTTGCTTCATGTTGGCCTTCAACTGAAAGCACAGTGTCACACTGAGAATGTCCCGTAACTGTAGACTTCCAAACCACCAGCTTCTTTCACTGGGGAGGAACATCATTATCTGCCAATTATTTTTGCCCAAATTATGTAAAAATCACACACACACTTTCCCATAATATTCAGGTGATTGGAATGTCCAATTTTTGTGTTGCTGCTTCTAAACATGATATTCCATTTATAAATATTTTAATAAGGCCTTATCCTGCTTTTAAGACGGCTGAACACAATATGACTATCATATACAGACCTTTTGGAAAATACAGTGTTTCCATACATGGATATATTTGTGGCGGCCCGCTACAATATCCACATTGACCCCCACATATTGATATTTTAATATACTTTTTTTTTTTACTTTTTAAAATAGGTAAAATCATATTTCATCGTTGAGCTGCCTCTCTCTCTCTCTCTCTCCAATACCCCTCAGCTGCCAACACTAATATAATATAATTCTGTGGGGAGCACAGAATAAGATACTAATACACATGTAAATGTTATTCTAAACAAGATCTTGACGATGCCACAAAATGGGACTTATATTCCCCCAAAAAAATCCCTCTTCTGAAATACAGTGACTATAAATGTGACCTCATTCTGAACGAGAAGGCAACAACAAACAGTCCAACCTAGAAAGCTATCACAATGTTATAAGAACTCTTGGCTCTCCCTCATCCTTTAGTTTTGTGTATGTGATGTGATGTGATGTGTATATTGTGTAGTCTGTCCTCTTTCAAGCATGTCATGGTGGAGAGGAGGTTGTGTGGCCCAGGTCCTGTGTTTACAATCTATCCACTTAATGTAGTTGTTCCGTTTCCTCCATACTGTCGTTTCACTTATGTCATTTATGTCCGGTTCAGACACATAGCATCTATTACAAGAGGAATCCTGCCTTTGTTGCTCTTCCTGAGGTTTCTTCCATTTTGTTTCCACACTAAAAGGAATTTTTGGGGGGAGTTTTTCTTTATCTAAACCAAAGCTCTAACGATAGAGGGTGCCATATGCTGTTTGAGGCAGATTTGAGAGTTGTGATTTTTGGCAGTATAAAGAAAAATTGACTTGACTCTTGTTCAAAATCAAACTACTCTCCTTAAAAGACGTCCGATTGGTTACATTTACATTCTGTTTATTTAAAAGGGGATATGTGAGTGACGGATACACATTGTGTGGGTGAATCAATCTGCAGTGCTTAAACAATCTACCTGCATCTCAAACAGATAGCTCCATATGGATCAAGGCAGACAACAGCTGGATTTCATCTGCGTACGTCTGAGTCAAACAAATGCCCAATAACCGTATCAGCACCTGAGCACATTCTCACACGTCTGCAGCCTTAAAATATGTGCAGGAATGCACACAGCCAAGTGATTCACAGGCTAATATCTTACACATCTAATACACTTACATTGGTTGACCCAGCAGATGATAAACTTTGCTTTTGAACTTTTTTTATTTACATTTTAAAAAATGACTCATTTTGGATGATGCACTGTTATAAACAAATGTCAAGTGATTCACAAAGACTCTATTGTGAAACAGAAAAGTGAGTTCATCACCACACAGTCTATCCCTTTTTGCAAAAACAAAAACAAAAAAAGTAGGTGCAATGACCTTTTGAAATGCATCACATCCTCCACAGCTTCACATTTTCTCACAGCTTGAATCTTGAAAGCATCTGGGGACAGGAAAACATCATATTTATCTTCTTGTCTTGTTGGTTATGAGGAATGATTCTTGAGCTCGGACCAGACTTTGTGAGGGCCAGTATAGTGACGTACTACACCCCACCCCCCCACTCCACCCCACCCAGAATTATGCTGAACATATGCTGTGCTGGCATCGACTCATCCAGTAGATCCAGAAAAATGTGTTGTCCTTGGACACCGTTGCTACAGCAGCATTAGCAGGAAATACTTGAGATGAAGAGTCAGGAGATGAGAGGCCTGTTTCATATGAGGGGAAAGACCTCAGAACACCGATGTTCGCGCTCCACGTTAGTTTGCATCTTGGTTCCAAATGTAACCGCCCGACATCTGCCCTTGTTCACCCACATGTTTCCATAATGGAGCGTTCAGCATATGTTCTGGTCCACAAAGTTCTCGTACTTATTTTTGCCTTTGTATCAGTCTGGCATTCAGTTTTTTTAAAGGGATTATTTATATTGCCTCAGGCTGCAGGAGTGTTGCATTTGTCGGGTACACAACTGTACCTCCATAGAGTGAAAAGTGGATCAGATTGCCACAGTTAAATATTTCCCTTCCCTTCTGGTCTTCTACGCAATGCGGTGGACACGTTTATAGTGCAATAAGGACAATCATACGCAAGGCACTTCTTCTTTAGGACACTGCTTGACATTCCAGCCCACTGAGGAAATGTACCTTCATTATGAGGAGAAGAAACCTCTTGAAAAACAACAGGCAGGGGGGGGACGCCTTCTTGAAATTGACGCTACAAAAAACATCAGACTCAATACACTCAGAAGCCCTGAATGGCTTTTATATTGCCACGGTCAAACCAACTTCAAGCCCAGTGCAGAGAATGTATCGAGTGTATCAAAGCGAAGCAAGCTGCTGTTCCTGAGACAGAAATAATGATGCACAAGGAGTGTTTATAAATATAAAGAGATGCTGAAAGAGACCGGATTCAACACAGGGCCCAGATCTCTAACCTTTTCCCTTTGCATGGACTTGTGAATAGTGTCTGGAAAGCTCCTACCACATGCAGCGAGAACAGGCAGCAAGCGAGGAGACCTTCCTGCAGCAGTCTCTTTGTGAGCAGGTGTCCCACCATAGACCAGAGAGCCGCACTGAAGTGGGCCTGACCAGAGATACAGTCCTGTAGTCCCCCAACAGCAGCAGGGCTGTGTGCAACGAGTCAAACAATTAGCACGTGATGGCTGTAATAACATGACACAGACTGCTGGGGGCGACACCACGTCATGTGGGGGACTCATGAAAGATAAGAAACTGTTTGGCATTATGGATAATATAAGTTTAGATTTGTAGCTTATTTTTTGACACATTGCTATCAAATTTAAGTGGCTTAAATTGTGCGGTTCACGTTCGTGGCCCTCGGACTGAATGTCACGTCTGAATGTAACGTCATGTAACGTCAGCAGGAGAGGAAACTAAACACCTTTCAACGTTAAAGTGTAGCTTTCCTAAAAGGAGACGCAGACGTATCGCACATGACGAAATAAGAATGAGTTACGCCGACCAAGTGTAAAGGAAAGTCTCTTGACTTGAGCAAAGGCAGTCTGCACCTGAAGCTCATTATATTCCTTGACGTCACTCACCTTTGCGGGGGAAATGGCAGCCGTGGTTGCACTCTGACGTTGGCACATTTCCTTAAAACGTCCTCAAATCTTCGCAGTAAGCCTGCATTACTTGATTAGTCCAGCAAGCGGCGCCAGATTTTAAACGTGGTGTCAAAGCGACTTACAATAATGTTACATTAACACACTGTAGACACAGCTACAGGGACAAATCCGGGTTAAGTGAGGACACATCGACTAGGGCGGGGATTGAACCACCAACCCCCTGATTGAAAGACAGACCTGCTAACCACTGACCCACAGTCACCCACATCTGAGCCGTTTAGTGAGTCACGTCATCTCCATTCACTTTTTTAATCATTTATAAACTTAACTCGGGAATGTTATTTATTTATTGACATTTTAGATTTGTTTCTAGTGAGATGTTAACAACTTTACATAGTAACATTGTTGTACACATTACTGTCGTTGACCTAGAAACAATATTTAGTTTTATATAAATTATAAATCACTTATTATTCTGTTCTGAATGTATTCTTTTTTTACAACATGTGTGACATTTTAAAAGCAATTATTTAGTCACGAAAAAGAACAGATGAATTAATTGATAATCGTAACTCCTTGTAGTAATAAAAAAATCATAAAGATGCCTATCCCTACCAGATAGCCACTGTAGTCTTCCACACTACGGGGAGGGATGACCGGAGGGGTATCTTGTTGCTTGCAATCTGCCACCTCAACACTAGATGCCACCAAATGTCATTCTGTACCTTTTAACAATGGAACTTTAGCCTAAAATATGACAACAAGGCAGGTAACTCTAGCTGTTAACCTTACTAATCTTCAAATATTAGCACATTTTACTTTAAAAATGAATAAAATTGATGTTTCTAAATGCGTATGTTGCTTCTTTATATGATTATTCTAAATCGATTCATTTATTAACCACTAATTAGCACAAATCTAAAATCTTTATACACACTTTCATTTTTATTTTATTTTGACATTTTCATTTCCTTTATTATTTAAATTCTTAAATGTAATATGCCCCCCGCCCCCGACCACCATAGACGCATTGAAATTGCCTGCCAAGTACGATCTAAAGTCTAAATCACGTGACTAACAAAGGTTTTGAAGTTCCGCTGGAGCGACCCTCCCTTTTTACGACTCTAGGCTGCATACTTCGTGTCAACAGACAAAGTTATGCTGCTTTCACTGCACCTTGTAACTTTCTAAATCCCGCAGGGACTTCACTTTTTATGGAACATTAATGATAATAATAATGACAACGATAATAACAATAATGATAATAGTAACATTAATTGTATTTACAATGCGATATTAAAGCTACTTATTGCATTATAATAATGCAATTATTAAAGCAGTTGCTGTCACCCAACACTTTGCATGTATACGGTGTCATAATATGTTTTGAATAATCCTGAGTTGTTATTTTGTGTTTTATTATACATCATCATTACACATCATCCGACTAGCTATTTATGAGGAAACTGAAGAGATTCACAATTACTGAGATATTCTTTCAACAAAGCTCATGTTTCTTTGTGGTGTGGTTGTCAATGTTTCGCACAACTACTCAAGTGGCAAATACACACAAAAAGCAAAAGAAAGCACCGATGGCAACAACAGCTGCTAATTGTTTTATCTCGCCTACTGTGGTATTTCTTAAATTATAATAAGATATTTCCGATAGCCCTTGAAGGCATCATACTACAGTTGACTTCTTCCGCGTTTACCTGCAGCTGGAGTCTCCTAAATGGGCGTTTGTTGCAGAATTGAACAAGTTCACAAACAGAGCTGCATATTTGTGTAGGTAGGAAGAAAGAAAGAAAAGGGAAAAGCAAACGGGAAATGAGCTGAAACAAGTGCACTTCAAGTTTTGTTTTCGTGAAAGTTAGCTCAAGTTGTTCACAATGGGATGTTGCAACAGCACCGAGGTAAGTCAGCTCCGATCTGATGGAAGTTATGTTACTGCTGCAAAACTGACTGTCACGCGTTTCGCTGAAGACTTTGGGTCAACGTGGGGCGGAAGCGTCACTTCTTCAGCAGCAGCTGCTTGTTTTACAAGTCCGGGATTTGTCTGCTGCTGTGGGACGAGCGGGAAAGCTACTGCACCGCAGTCACAACAACAAGAATCACGGACATCTGTAAATCTGTGACTGTCTTTGTCATTTATGCCTTTGCAGAGCAAACGTGACTGGAAACCGCTGAAAGAGCGCAGCTGCACGGACATCCCATGGCTCATCATATTCCTGTTGTTTTGTATTGGGATGGTAAGGTTTCTGTTGAATGTGCCTTTTTACTTGTTATTTGACCACCCAGCTGAAGCTTTAATTTAATACAACAAATGTGCTATACGTCTTTTATTCACGAGGGTAGACATATAGATATTATTTTTGTTGTTGATCTTTTTAGATGTTTATTCAATTGCATGGTCTTTTTGGAGACTGTAGTTTGTGTAGCTGTTTTATTGCATTGTTGAAGTATTAAAAAAAAATAAAAATACAATTCATTTTATTTGGCAGAAGCGCATAATAAACTGACCTTGTTCTGTATTTATGCATGTCTGTCTATTACTGGCTTGCATATATTGGCCAAATTATGCTAGAAATGAAGTTGGTAATCTTTTCATAACAGCCTGAGCCATGTCATAAACTCAGGTTGGGCTAAAGCCAAGTGTTGATTCAACTTCCCAGGCTGTCATCTGCGGTGCGGTTGAATTACACAGTGTTACACTGAGAGATGTTTATCCTATTCAATCCACCCCTAATTTCAGATAATAATCAATACATGTGAGTGTAACAAAAATAAGTTCAACCGCACTACAATATACATCCTCTAAAATGACATCAACACTGAACCAACACCTCTTCAAACTGTTTCAACAAAAACGGAAAATTCTAGTCTTTATGAAGATATCTTTTGCAGGAATGATGCACTGCTTTAGTTTTAGTTACTGTCGGTTTACTGTAAAACTGGAGCCAAAGTGCAGGTGACAAATTGGCAAATTAAATTCCTGTTTCTGTGTCGCCTGCAGGTGTGCATTTGTGCCTTTCCCATCGCCACAGGAGCCACCTCCAGGCTCATCTCTGGATATGACAGTTATGGCAACACCTGTGGCAAGAATAACACCAAGATCGAGGGAGTGCCCCTCAGTGGCCGGGACATGAAGGAAAACAAGTTAGTCCGATTGATTACAAATGACTTAACATGTGCCATAGATGTTTATTTATTTATTTGTTGAAGATGCATTGAATCCCTGCTGTGCTGAAAAAGTATTTTCCTTTGCTCTGTTTTCCTGAGCGGATCGCCGACGGTAGCAGAACATTTAGTTATAGATTCAGTACTTTTAAGTTGAGACCTCTTTTGCCCTCTGAGTGTTGGTGTCACAGAAGAAGGCGTTCAGCATTGCTTGTTTGCATGCAAGGATTGCATCATGTAATCCTAATCTAATTTGCTTCAATCAACCGGTCACTGCATTTGTAAACACTTCACTTCCCTCTCTGGCTTACATAGTTGAGACCGTTGAGCGGTCCGGACCAAGACACACTTACATTCTCCTGAAAATGACACATTCTGAGTTCTCTGTCCAGGACAGTCCCATGTTTGGTCTGTGTGAGCAACTTAATGTGTGTAAATTGAAGAGAATATTGGATGTCATCTGTCAGAAGGTTAATGTATATTAAAATCAGAAATGCTGAGTTACACAGACTCATGTTTGAATAGCATAGTTTAAGAACATATCTCCTTTATTTATTTTAAATAACTTGTCAATAAGAAAGACTGGTATAATGTGTTTTTTACCCCGTTAATAGAATTGTCGCAAATATGTTCTCCTCTTGTCATAATTTATGTGAAAAGTCTTTTATTGTATTCCTACTTTTGGGCTGTAGCTTTCCATCAGCATGCAGCCTGTAGGCCCAGTCTTACTGGAACAATGGGTCACGCTTTATTGATGGGCCGATTGTCCATGGAGGCTTTGAATAAAAGGCGTTTCAGCTACAAAGACGGATCTGTGCGAGAGGGTAGCAAATGTCACCATCTTTTATTTTCGGCCCCGACGGAACAGTTCCCACTGGCGTAGTAAGAATCAAATGTACTGATATTTGGTTCAAGGGAAAATGTAACCACTTAATAATTCAGATTTTTTTTTTCTTCTTCCCATCAGGTATGTTTTCTTTTTAGAACCATGCAACCTTGACTTAATTAACAGGAAGATCAAGTCCGTTGCCCTGTGTGTCTCCAAATGTCCCGCTTCTGAACTGAAGACTCTCAGTGATTTAAAGCAGTTTGCTCTAAATAACGGTGAGAAGAGTCACACATTTTGAGTTTTAGTTCACTTGATATTTACATGTATTTATTAAAAATGTTGGACTAATATGGGATACATACAGTATGACATACCAATACAATTACTTGCAGACATGTTTTGAATATTTTTAACATCTAATCTCATTTTGGGTTTTTTCTGTTGACAGGATCTCATCTCTGCTCCTACGATATTTCTCCTACAAGATACACGAGTCATTCAGAGAGATCCACGAAATGTCCCAAACTCCCTGTTCCTCCAAGGTAACTAAGTGCGTCCTGTTAGGTTTTTAGTTAAGAGACTTGAAGAGTGGGAAGTTGGTGGGAAGAGCGATGACATCACTTGTGAGTTCAAACAAACATCATGAATACAGAAACTCTACCATTCATTCAGTCATTTGTTAATTTGTTTAATTATGTATTTCAGTGGTTGATTCCAAAACAACATGTCACACCACTGTGCCCCGTAGCCTAACCTACATGTACACATTCCAGGACCAAAAAGGGACATAGACTGTATTCCACTGCTTAAGGTGTATTCCTAACTAATGGTTTAGCCCGTGTTCTTCTTGTTCTTCTTGTTTGTAGTAAGTCTGTCCCACTACTCCGCCGCTGCGTTCCTGTGGATATCGGCTGCTATGCTGAATTCGCCCAGGCCTTCATTACATTCGTCAGTGACAACAGTGTGCTGCGCCGCGTCATCGCCGGGGTGATGGCCAGCAAGGAGATCATAATGGGCCTTTGTGTGCTGGCTTTAGGTATAACACATCTGGAATTATTTTAGACACATGATGAATTGTTTTTATCCAATGATAAATGACTGTTTTCTTTGTTTTTTTCTTTTGCTGCGCCCACTGCACAACCGTAATTACTCATGAGGATTCAGTAGGAAGGCAACTTTTGGAAGCAACACTATTTTTGTCATTAAAACAACAGGAAATGTCTGAGTGGTTACAGACATTGTATCCGCTGAAGTTTAGCCCACGGGCAGTATTAATTTGAGGTCTGCTCTAACTCCTCCCATTTCTACAGCAAAAAGATAGAAGGGATCCCAAGTTTATCTCTTTTCATCTCAATTATTTGATCTGTCTGGTGTGGTTGTATTGAATGTCATGGCTGCACCATTCATAACAGCACAGAGTTTATCTGGGCCTTTCTCATTTAATTGTATTGCATAGCCTGTATTATTTATAAGATAATTATTAAGATAAGGCAGTATTTTATCAAACCTTACAATGCCATAAAATCAGCACTTTTCTGTAGCTTGCTGTACATGTAATAAAACACTACTAACAGATGTTAGTCGTGTTCGATGTATTCAAATGATGTGTTCTTTTTCTCAGTGCTGTCCCTGATCATGATGGTCGTCATTCGTTACATCTCTAAAGTACTGGTGTGGATTCTGACGGTCCTGGTAATCATCGGCTCTATCGGTAACTTTCTGAAGCAGCATACATATTGTCGTACCGACACACTTAATTCCTTTTGTGTCTTAATTACAACATGTTGACACAAGACACGGCTCAGGATGTTTTTATATTCAGGTGATACTTGAACTCTTTTCTGCTCTGATCTGTTGCAGGTGGGACCGGTGTCCTCTGGTGGCTCTATGCGGACCACAGGAAAGCCCTTGATAATAATGCCTTATCGGTGTTTGGGAAAGAAGTGGCCTCGGACAATGTTAAGGCACTGCTTGTGTATGCAATTGTTGCTACAATTTTCACGGTATGTCTGAGTGTACATGAATTTGGTGATACAGTAACCCATAGTACTAGTAAACAGTGGGATTTAAACAGGGTTAAATAAAGTTGAATTGATGTGCTTTTGTGCAAGGTCTACGTGTTCAAATTGAATTCCTAAACTCTACAGCTCCATTCAATGCATGAATCACTTGATCACTAGTCTTTGTGTAACCCTCCAGGTGGTTCTCCTGCTTGTGATGTTCTTCATGAGGAAGCGCGTGGCTCTCACCATCTCCCTGTTCCATGTGGCTGGTAAGGTGTTTATCCACCTTCCCCTGCTGGCCCTGCAGCCTTTCTGGACCTTCATCTGCCTCATGCTCTTCTGGGTCTACTGGATCACTGTGCTTCTCTCTCTCGGGATTTCAGGTGAGGACTAAAGCTCCTCGGGAGTTCCAATTTGAGTATTCCATTTACGTGAGAATCATACATTTTTGTATGCTTCAGCATTGGCATTTATTATCAATGCAGCACACAGACACGTGTCTAGCATCAGATGTGTCAGTAGTAGCATTTCCCAAACAAGTAGAATATTAGGTTTGGTAGTTGTGACATTTTGTCTTGGTTTCGTGGCATGAACAAACTCCCACATTTGGAATCTTGTGTGATGTGGGAGGATGGAGCATGAGAACAACTTCTTTCTTCATCTCCCACTTCTCTTTTCTACTGTGGATTTATAATTCAGCAACGTTTTATTCAAATGGAGGCCAGCAAAAAATACTGTCAAAACTTCTTACAGTTCTATTTTTAAAATCCTCATTTCTTTTCATAAGAAAGCATTTTTCAGAAAAAAAGAAAATCTTTGTGAAAAATTGCATTCTTTTGAAAAGAAATTAGGATTTTTAAGAAACTTTTTTTGGTAAGTATTCAAATGTAGGAAATTATATTATTGATTTAATTTCAATAGCAGTGAAATCTCTTCACAATGCATTAGCGATGACATATATTGTATAATGAAGCTTAAACCATGTCTTTTGGTTACATTAGTAAGATGAAATGTGTAACTTGTTTGACCTTCACCCCCACAGAAGTGTGGCAAATATTAGTAGGAGCTGTTGCACAATATAATTGTAAAAAAAAAGGAATACAAATACAATCTTTGGCCAATTTGGGAATTGTGTTCATGAAGAACAGCAGAGAAAAGGTAGTCAGTCATACAAACAGGTACAATGTATTGCACTAGTTTCTGGCAAGCATGCTCCAAAATATCAAGGAAATATTGAGGCATGAACAGGAGATTGTGTAAAATTACTCTTGACTGATCAGCAAAACATTCGACCCAAACTCACGCTTGTGTTCCTCCACAGGGACACCAGTAAAAAACAACTCGACGGGTGTTGTTGAATATCAAATGCAAGGGCCTCTTCAGTACATGGTGTGGTATCACGCTGTGGGTCTCATCTGGATCAATGAGTTCATACTGGCCTTCCAGCAGATGACCATCGCCGGAGCTGTGGTCACCTACTACTTCACAAGGTATGAAAGAAGAAACAGGATGTCATTTGTAGTTTATCACATGGACGATTAACGTTGTCTTTGCTGTGATGTTTATCTGATCGTTTTCTTTTTTTAGGCTGTATAATTACAAACATGGCTTCTCTCTCTCTCTCTCTCTCTCTCTCTCTCTCTCTCTCTCTCTCTAATTTACTTCAGGAACAAGTCCCAGTTGCCAATAACTCCCATCCTCTCCTCCATGGCACGTACCATCCGCTACCATCTTGGTACTCTGGCCAAAGGCTCCTTCATCATCACGCTTGTTAAGATCCCTCGTCTCATCCTAATGTATGTCCACAGCCAGCTCAAAGGAAAGGTGAGCCGTGAAATTAAGCAAAGTGCTACAAACTCAAAAACTCCACGATGGCCATACACGTACATTTTAACATACATTTTAATTCAGTTTGTCCTTAATTTTTCATAGGAGAACGCGTGTGCTCGTTGCATGCTGAAAGCTTGCGTCTGCTGTCTGTGGTGTCTTGAGAAGTGCCTTGCATACTTAAATCAAGTAAGTCATTTCAGATTCACGGAGGAAGGAAATCTCGTCAACTGTATGGTGGAAATAAGGTTCCGCGTATTGACGGCGCACATGTCCATATCGCATCATTTCAGAACGCTTACACTGCGACGGCCATTAACAGCACCAGTTTCTGCACCTCTGCCCGTGACGCTTTCCTGATCCTGGTGGAGAATGCCCTCCGAGTGGCCGCCATCAACACTGTGGGCGACTTTGTCCTCTTCTTGGCAAAGGTAGTCACACTCTGCTGCGTTGTCCACGAACAAAAATGTATTACGTGAGCGACTCCTTCAAACCAAATTGCGCTTAATGTTTTTAACGAGTTTTATATCTCCTCTCTCAGGTGCTTGTCGTTTCCTGTACGGCTTTCGCCGGCGTCCTGGCCCTGAACTACCAGAGGGACTACACCGTGTGGGTGCTGCCGCTCCTCATTGTCTGTCTGTTTGCCTTCTTGGTGGCTCACACTTTTCTTTCGGTCTTTGAGAATGTGGTTGACGTTCTCTTCCTCTGCTTCGCTGTGGACACAAAGTACAACGATGGCAGCCCTGGACACGAGTACTACATGGACAAGGCCTTAATGGTGAGAGGATAGTGTGGAAAGGGTAAAAAACTAATGAAGTAACACCATTATATGTATTATATTTATTCAGAGGGCATGTTTCGTCCCCAGTGAGTTTAAGAAGCAGAGACTATAGTCCATAATATTCTCCGATCTAATAACTCTAATTGTCCCCTCGCTTGACCGCATCTCATATTCGTCATGGATTGCTTTGTTTCAGAAAGGAGTTTTTAAGCATCAAACTTTATGTACGACCATCCACTCTAATGTCTGTCACAGCACAGCGCTGCTCTGATGACACATCCTTGTCAGACATACTATTAATATTTTCTGGCTATTTTGCCACCCTGATACCACCACTGACATCTGAAAGCAGACTTGAATCTCTTTTTCTTTTGGTGTGGAACATGGAGCCTTATGTGTTGAGTGCTCGGGGAGCGATTTACTACGAATGTATCCGGTTAAGAGAGTTGACAAATCTGAAAAGGTCTTGCATGAGACTCATTGTTTTGAGTGTCGGATGTTTTTTATTGATTTTATTTTGGTGATTAGTTCTTCTTCTACCTGGTTAGGCAGTCCTCACATTCTCACCTGCTTCAGGCAGCATGGCTATTTATTTACGATGAGAGACTGTCCATATTTATAATCCAGAACTTGCAGTGAATCATTCACAGTGATCATGGGGAACATTTTGTGCAAATTCATGTATGAATAGTTGGTCACTGACATTTTTTATTTCTTGGACATATTAACTTGAAGGTCCATTTTTGCCTCAAGCCCCAATGCTTTCTGATTCTTGACCATAATACTTTTAATCTTAACAATGAACAATAAGTAAAATAACTGTCCTATAACTCTTTGTTTCCCTCCCTAGGAATTTGTTGAGAACAGTAAGAAAATGGGTTGGTACAAGCCCGGTGATGGAGATGGACGGGAGATGAAGTCCATGGTGAGTCGTCGTCTTCTCAACAGTACTAATGTATGGAAGCTGTTTCAGTCCAGCTAGAAAGCAAATATTCTTGACAATGGGAAATGTTAAAAGAAATACAACTGGGTTAATGTCCCACTCAGATCAAGTAAATAAGATAAGGTTGTGTGTGGTTATGAAAGTGAATAAAGATATATATTCTATTTCTTGCAGGCAGGTGAAGGGACTTCTGCTTGACCGAGTGCCAGAAAGACCAAAACCACTAAAAAGACACATTCAGAGCTTTCTAGCATTTCACTCCAGGGACGTTATAAAGATAACAATGCTTTTTATACTGACGCTACAGAGAGTTTCAACAAGAGAGAGTTGTATTTTTTTATTTTTGAGTAAGAGTGACCTTAAATTTAAAGTTTGACACTAATAGCTGTAATAGGGCAAACGCTTATTTGGGTGTGTTTTGATACTAATTAGATGGGTTTGCTTCATTTTTACTTTTTATTTCAGTTTTAAATAATATGAATGATTTGACATGGTTTAACATGTTTGGTTATCTTTGTTACATAATTAGTGTTAACTATAGTTTGAATGGTTTTGTGTACATTTTGAAATGTGTGGCTAACTGTGTTTTGTCAAAGGTTGTTGAAGTTGTTTTATTACTTTTCAAATTTTATACTCAAATAAATTAAAACACAAAGTTGTATGTTTTATCTTTTCTCCAAATCTATAAAACCCTCCTCCATATGTCACATATTGTCTCCTTTAGCCACACATCTATTGTAGCCCACTTCTCTTAACTTCAGCTGAGATAACAGAGCACGTATGGGCAGTAATTATACTGTGTATCACTTCTAGTCACCTGGGCCAGCTAATTAATTATTCTGTTTTAAACATACACATAAATAACATAAACAAAATGCAAATTCATGGTGCAGGTGATAACCGAGTGTCGTATTTCACCGTCAGTGGTTAAAGAAACCACACAACAGGCTTTTAGTTGTGAATGTCTAATGTGGATAACTGCGTGTAGTTATTCACAAAAAGCGTTAGAATATCTAACTGTAAAGCAGACAGTGTGCTAATGATTCATAATCGATGGTCAACAGGCTACATGAGGTATGGTCCTTATTATTGTG
The DNA here is from genome assembly GCF_009769545.1 of Cyclopterus lumpus. Lineage (NCBI taxonomy): Eukaryota > Metazoa > Chordata > Actinopteri > Perciformes > Cyclopteridae > Cyclopterus > Cyclopterus lumpus. The sequence continues at coordinate 15,258,404 of NC_046966.1, forward strand.
ACACAAGTCAATGGCAATGGCAAAAAACTGTAAATGATACGACAGCTGTAACAAGTAGTGCAAATGCTATTTATACAAGAGAATAGAAAAATGGAGCAACAATTTGATAATTGTGTTGAGTAAAGGATATTCTACCAACGTTGAAGATATCACTGTCAAGTCGTTCCTAAATCTCAGGGTCTGTTGACACAAAGTATAAAAGCTGATGTGCAGGAGACGAAGCATTCATTTGATAAATATGCACATGGAAAGCAGCCCTTATGCTGCATCAAAGTAGTCTAAATTCATGGAAAGAATCTGCCAATAACAAATAACCCAAACTGCAGCCCAAGTTCCTGAAGATATTTCAGGTTGTCTTAACACAAAATGTAAAATTTTCATTGCAGTATTCCTTAACTGCATCAAAGGTAACAAACCATTAGTTATAGAATGAAGCTGTGGGGTCTGACAGGAACCACCTGAGGGCAGCAAATCCTGTTAAATAAATTACATCTCCATTTTGAATGCATTTAAATGTCATGCCCTTCAAAAACAATGAGAACAAAATGACATTTCAGCTTCAATAACAAGTTTAGAGTTCCCTGAATCCACTTAAGGAGAATAAATGATGTTGCCATTTTCATTCCATGTCACTTTTTGGAAGTTATTCGACATATGTTTTTATATGCACTATATTGTAAAATTGTAGCTTTTCAGAATACATATTAAATGAATCTCTCAACATGCTTTTTCCCTTTCTTTACATTTTAAAATCTCCATTTCAGCATATTCTAAAGTGCATTTTATTTATTTACTTTGCATGGCAGATAATGTAAGCCATCCTACAGTGTTCTCTGCACAGGCAGCTTATGAAATCATCATTTGCTTCTTGAAAGCAGCGTTAATGCTCTGATTCAACTGTTTAATAGTTTACAACCATTCAACCCGTTCTGCCCCATCCCATATGGATGTTTATTGTATGCGCTGACTCAGGCGTTGTAACATGATCCTGCTAAGTGTCTGTATGTCTGAGTCAGAGAGTGTATTGACCAAACAGGGACTCCACCATTAAGGTGAGCCACACTGCCTCATAAGCAGCTCAGCTCAGGCCTTTTTTTCAGTGGCGCCTACATTTAGCACACAAACAAGACTTCCACAATGAAAAGAGCTCACAATGCAGCTGTATGCAAACAGAGAGTGAACCTCTTATGTAGGATCGGATAACTAATCATAATAAGAGTGAAAAGAACAAGGCCATACAAGTCATGTTTAATTAGTTTTTTTAATTTCTCAATTTGGGATGAGTGATATGGTCAAAATAGGTTAACGATTGTATTTTATTATTATTATTTAAATATTGAATACCAGTACATGAAATGGCAAATGCATACAAAATCAAAAGCATTTATTTAAACCTAAACTAAGGTTCAGAGATCATTGTGCTCAGGAAATGGAGAAGTTGACATTTCACTATACAAACTCCTTCTGCTGATGAAGATCATGTGATTCAATAAAAAGCTCAAAACTAGCCACTATATGGACCTTGTTGTTATATCGTTTCACTTTGAACTGACATGTTTCTACTGCCTATCAATATTATCATATCAATATATTATGCCCAATAACATAGTGGTTGTTCACACCTCATACAGCAACAATAGCTCATTACGCAGCAGAGTGTGGAAGTGATAAAAGAACCTGCGTCACAGGTTATTGCTTATCCAAGAAACCTGATTTCCAAACATCATAAGTGCTTCCTGCAATTTGAAGCTTTTCCCATCAGCGCTCAGTCATACTGTCTCCCCATACACCGGCAAATGACTTTTTATTGTTGGACGGCCTCCAACAACAGGCTGCGCTGTGTGGAAATTAGCCACAGAGATGGTATCTCTTCACATTTCTATGGTCAGCACATAGAGGCTGAGGAAAAGTGTGTGAAATGAACTTTGGATATTTACCCAGTGACTTCCTGTGTCCTGCTTACACTGGGCAGTGTAAAAACAATTCAATTCTTACAGCTAAAAAACTAAAATAAGGAAACCAACTTTTCCAGGTCAATGAATGTGCCTAGTATGGAGTTGTTTGTGTTTTGCTCTACATGTGCTTGTATGTGCTTTGTGCATGCATACATGTATGGTGTGGGCGTGACGGGAGTTTATAAAATATTCACCTGTTCTTCACATACATAATGGAGTAATGTTCCTGCACCCAGAACTCATTTGCCTACGTACTAAGAGAGTGTGTCACTCCTGACTGTCAGCTTCCTCTCTTTTAAAACTGGTAATAATATTTTCAGCTTCCCTTTATGGCAGGTGTTGTGTCTTTTAATAAACCCCTCTAAACAACAGCTGTGCACCAATGGTGGGGTAACTTGTGATACTTGGGTTTTCTCAGTTCTCCCATTCTCATATATTTAAGCCTACTCAACTTGTATAGCACAAACCACAGGCAGCGTGCGTGTCTTTTTTTCTGAATATATGCAGATAAATGCAGAAACGAAACAATATACATGGAACAGAAACAAAGAAACAAGAGGTTTTCTGTATGTATTCACGTCCGTTCTCCAAGTAGCACGCAGTCAAGCAAACATTGGTCAATATAGCTTTTATTTCAGCAAATCATACATACACTGTAAAAAATGCATCTGTATCATAACCTTGAAACATATCAGAGCTGTGATGACAACGTGTGATTGGTTGAGAGTGGCTACAGTGTCTGAGGTCATTAAAATGATTTGCATGTCATCACACTCGTGAAACAGGACACTTTAAGACTGAAACATGTTCCAGTTCCTAAAGTGAATTGAAATTCCAAGTTAAAAGGAAGGAAGGGAGCAGCAAACTAAACTATTGGACAGTTAGATGGCACTTTTCAGGTCTTAACATGGAATTTCAACAGATGAAGCCCGGAGGCAGATTAATAATTGAAAATTAACATCGGAGCTAATTTAATCCCAGGTCTGCATAAACAGACACAGGACTTGTCAAGAATAGACACATCTGGGATCAGTTTCAGTTCTCAACTCCGACAGATATACACTATAAGTATTTAGAACAATCAGGTACAAATCAAGCTTTTAAAACAAAGTAAAAGCAAAACACTGTAAGATAATCATCTGTCTTTCATACAAAGATCTCTAAACCAAAGCCAGTGTACTAATATATAAAACATTTTCAAATCCAGCAGAATCTAAGTGTTCTTTATGCCTTAACTGCTAAATTCACCTGTGCTTCTCTACATTCTAGCGATCCTATGGAACAAATCAAGATCTGAAATATGGCCTATGTTACATCACCGCAAGAGAGACCCAAAACACAAGCCATATCAAAACCCAAATGGTATCAGGGCTGGACAGTCGAGCACAGCGAGCTGGTGTCAGTCCATTAAGCATGCTTCTCTACTATTCCCCCCGCCTGTCCTTATCGGTAAAAGGCACACCTTACCCTTTATCCCTGCAAGACATTTTGACCAGGTCTCTGTGGCTCTGTGGTTTTATTACCTTGCAAGAGAGTTATTCTGTTAAACAGTGTGCTCAAATAACGTAAAATGTAAAACATCAACTCCACTTCTGAGCTGTGGTGAAGTTTCGTTTTAGCTCACTGACGTATTAAAGGACATTAAACATGTTCTATTTCTTTTTTTATCCCACAGACTTATGTCTCAAGCAGTTTATAACTATGCAAGTGCAGCTTCCTCTGTACACACTTGAGGGACAATTTCCCCCTGGAGCTCCGTTATGTTTTGAGTTCCACAAAAGGTTTAGCCTCTGGTTCTACAGACTGAAACAACATCACGCAGTATTAGACATGCTACGACAAATCTGTTTCATCATCTGTATTCATCCAACAATGGATTAGAAAAATAGATAACAATAACATTTCCCCCCTACCACCACCGGCCAAGCAGTAATTTGTATTGTCTTGTTGCTTTGAGATGATTTGACTTGATTTGTGTCTCTATGAAAACAGATAGCATGTCGGTTCTGATTGTTATCCAACTCTCGCTGGGTTTCTTTTTTTTTCTTTTCTTAATTCTCCTAATGAAGCATGTCTAACTCTTATCTTGTTCCTCCACACAGTTACAGTCACGATTACAAATCAAGATCAAAAGAAACCTAAAGAGTGCAATATTCTCTTATCTACATCATCAACATCCCACACTATACACAGGAACATTTGATAAGGAGTAAAAAGGGAGGTGGGGTCGGGAGGAAGAGGATGGTGGAATGAAGAAGGGGAAATCTCTTTAACATTGCGCCTCAGGCATCAACAGACTTAGGCATCAGAGTGCTGCACAAGGACAGGACACACTATAAGATATGGACTGTCCAAAGAAGGGAGAGGTCTTTGCACATATGACCAAATCCAAAACACTGGATTGGTTGTGGATTAGTCCTGGCCATGTTCTCTGGTTGGCTGACACACAAGTGCCATTAACCACTCATATTTTATACTTAGAGAGGACGAGAAATCATAAACGTTTGCCAGGAATTGTTTTTTTTGTTTTTTTATACTTATGAACAAACAATACACAGAGAGTAGTCCATAGGCTGTTAGTACGATTAAGTATCTGCCTGGGGAGTCGCCTAGAAACGTGCAGTTTGACCAAACAAACAGTTTTCTCTTTTTTCTTTTTTTCTTTCCTTTTTTTGAAATTACGACAGATACTCGTCGTTGTCGTCGTCATCATCCTCATCTTCGTCGTCCTCATCGTCCATCCCAGCCTGGTCGTTGAGAACAAAGGAATCTTCATCATCATCGGTGAACAGCGAGTCTCCGCTGCCAAGGTCTCCGGAAGACTCCAGAATCACGCCTGAAAATGTACCACATCTTACAATTAAAGGAGTTGTTTTGCGGAATAAGTAGTAGATAGTCATCACAGAAGATGGACACCACTTTCATGTCTGCACAGTCAATATTAGTTTAACATAAAGCCACATAGCCTGTCAATGTTATGGACAAGGGCAACGCTGCAGGAAGTTGCCCAGCCAAGAAGTACATGAACCCAGTTAAACCAGAACTTGTGATCTTTACACTATTTTATTTTAGAAGAAAACAAGAAATGTGTCAGTTAGTGAGTTTCAGAGGTGTTGGTGGGTGGGTTTTGTTCCCTTTGCAAAGAGCCATGCTTCCTGTTTCCAGTTATTCTGTCAGTTGCTGCTGGCTGCAGCTTTAAATTGAATGGACATATATGAGAGTGGTACTCTCGTCATCTAACTCTTAGCAATCAAGTGAATATGCCTCTAACAAACCTGTCAATCTAAGTGTTATGTTACAATTATATTGTGGTTACTGACAGATGTCATGCAATACAAAAAAGGGAAATCAAGTGTACATCTATGCATTATTTCCTCCACGATGCATCAACTGCAAATAATCTCTTTGTTTTCTTACACTGAAACATGACACACTATTTGCCTACCGCAGTTTGCAGGGCCATGGGTGCGAGAACTGGCCACCTCGTTGCCATAGCGATCTACACACCAGCACTGGCCGCTGCTGCTGTGACACTGGTGGGACCTGTAGTAACCTTCCTCATCACAGGATGGCAGGTATTGACCTACAAGCCAAAACACACAGACACACACAAGGAATTAGGGTAACACACTGTGTGTGAGCGTGAGTGTGTGAGTGTGTGTGTGTGTGTGTGTAGGTGTGTGTGTGTAGGTCTGTGTTGTCTCACCAAGCAGTTTCTTCCCCGCTTGTTTTTTGTTGATACTGGACAGCTCTGCTTTACAAGGTGAATCTGAACGGGAGAGACACAGAAGGCTGGTAACAAACTGCAGAAGTCTGCTTTTCTCGGGATGCATCTGTTTGAGTGAACTTTGCTTCCTTTGTGTACTTTTTGCTTTCGTCGTGATGTTTGCTATCCTCGTCTTTGCTTTTACAAGTGCAGCTCTGTTGGTTCAACCATACAGTTTCTTTATTACCAAAAACAAAACAAATATTCGTCTTGGTCTAATCCAATAGCATTCTAACGCAGTGTGTTGTACTGTATTGGGTTGTGTTATTGGATAATAATGTATTTTGTACATATCAAAGAAGACTATGCCAATCTGATTGAATGGAAGGTGTCTTTTATTTTTTTACGATAGTTAAGTTTGTTAAGAAATTTGAGAACATTTACATTTCCGGTTTATGACAACTTGGATCTTGATTTTGAGAATAATTTCTATTAGTTATCAGAACAATGTGCAATGAACCAAAGTAACTGCTGATCTTGGGAACAACGAAGTATGAAGGGGCAACGGTCACGAGTGATAAGGCGATCAAACTGGTTGAATAAGCCACCAGTTAAGCCACATTTTGAAACCACTAAACTTAGAGATCAAAGTGAAAGTGCTTGTTGATACTAATCCCTTATTGCTGTGTATGAGCACAACTACACTAAGAGTAGTCAACGTTAAAATTGAAAGTCATTCTTTTGTGATGGATCTTTACAACAAACACATTGTGAGTAATAATTTAGTTGTTTGTAGAATGGTTGCATATTTCTTGTTACATAAGAAAACTATGAAAATAAGACCTAATTGTTGTATGAAATCAGAGCTTTGCTTCTAATGTCTTCCATCACAAGATGCAGAGAATGAAAAGGAATAACGTATCCAAGTGTGAATGCATTTTAGGAGTTGCAGGTCAGTGCATGGAGATACCGTACCTGTGTACCTCTGGAAGCATGTGCACCACTCAGAGTTGGTTATAACTTTGTCTGCATGTGTATCGCAGGATTTGAAGAATGCGTCAGAGCACGGCTCGTTCCTGTCCAGATAGAGGCTCTTGATCTCCGATTGGTCCAGCTGGACATCAAAGTTTGTGTCCAGCCGGGAGAACATCCAGCCTAGAGGGTCCTTACAAATCGGTGA